>NW_028142590.1:0-49000 GCF_055691185.1 Crinia signifera
TCTCTATCCTCTATCACTATCTCTATCCTCTATCTCTATCCTCTATCTATATCCTCTATCTCTATCCTCTATCTCTAACCTCTATCTCTATCACTATCCTCTATCTCTATCCTCTATCTCTATCTCTATCACTCTCTCTATCACTATCTCTATCTCTATCCTCTATCTCTATCTCTATCCTCTATCTCTATCTCTATCCTCTATCTCTAACCTCTATCTCTATCACTATCTCTATCTCTATCCTCTATCCTCTATCTCTAACCTCTATCTCTATCACTTTCTCTATCCTCTATCTCTATCTCTATCACTGGGGCAGATGTATTAACCAGCGTTAAGTGCAAAAATGCACTTAACGCTGGTTAACTGGGGGGGATTACGTCTGTCCTAATGTATTACTAGCGCACATAACGTGCGCTAGTGACAGCCCGCCGAGTTACGCTCGGCGGGGCTGTCCCTGCAATCCCCCCCAGGGATTAACGGCCGGGGCGATGTATTAACAGCCTTCAAGGCGTTAATTCGCCCCGGCCGCTTCGCCAGCTCAGGGCTAGCGTTGTCCTATCCCCCACTGTGGGGACAACGCTAGCCCTGCTTCTGGCTAGGGCTGCGCTGGAGATCTCGCGTTTTTTGCGAGATCTCGCGCATGCCCAGTGCGGCCGGCCGGGGGACAGGAGATAGCGCATCAGTATTAACTGATGCGCTATCTCCAGAAAGGGACATCGCCGAAGGGGGGAGTTAACGCTCCCCCACTTCGGCAGACAAGATGTTAATACATCTTGTCAATGTCCCTTCCTGCTTCGCCTCGTTATTGAGGCGAAGCAGGAAGTATCATAGCGGCACGATAAGCGCTGCTATGATACATCTGCCCCACTATCCTCTATCTCTATCACTATCTCTATCCTCTATCTCTATCCTCTATCTCTATCACTATCCTCTATCTCTATCCTCTATCTCTATCTCTATCTCTATCACTATCTCTATCCTCTATCTCTATTCTCTATCTCTATCACTATCTCTATCTCTATCACTATCTCTATCCTCTATCTCTATCTCTATCTTTATCACTATCTCTATCTCTATCTCTAACCTCTATCTCTATCCTCTATCTCTATCACTATCTCTAACTCTATCTCTAACATCTATCTCTATCACTATCTCTATCCTCTATCTCTATCACTATCTCTATCCTCTATCTCTATCCTCTATCTCTATCACTATCTCTATCCTCTATCTCTATCTCTAACCTCTATCTCTATCCTCTATCTCTACCTCTACCACTATCTCTATCCTCTATCTCTATCCTCTATCTCTATCACTATCCTCTATCTCTATCCTCTATCTCTAACCTCTATCTCTATCACTATCTCTATCCTCTATCTCTATCCTCTATCTCTATCACTATCTCTATCTCTATCCTCTATCTCTATCTCTATCCTCTATCTCTATCTCTATCCTCTATCTCTATCTCTAACCTCTATCTCTATCACTATCTCTATCTCTATCTCTAACCTCTATCTCTATCCTCTATCTCTATCACTATCCTCTATCTCTATCCTCTATCTCTATCTGTCACAATCCTGCCAGAACTCAGTGTGTTTGTCCTGTCTTACCTGCCTGTCAGTCAGTCTTGTTTCTCAGCCTGCTGCAGCAAGATCTGAGTATGTGCTTGTAATGAGCACCTGGGTGATTCTGATTCAGCCATTAACTCTGTGGTTACCACTTGAAAGATACAAGTTCCCTGTTGGCCTCATCCAGAGACTGTTCCAGGTGTGGCCATTCCCAATCACCCGGATGGCCAATCAGTGCTGCTCTGAGGGGTTATCCTCCCAGCCCTGCATAGACGCTTTGCTTTTGCATTGTTGTCAATAACTTGGGAGGAAGCTTCAGCTTGTGTTCCTGCTTTAGCTCTGTGGTATTCCAGTTACCCAGCATTTGTATCCTGCTTCCAAGACCCTGCACCAGCATTTCTACACCTGTGTGTCTCCAAGTACCTGCTCCAGCGTTCCTACACCTGTGTGCTTCCAAGACCCTGCACCAGCGTTCCTGCACCTGTGTGCCTCCAACACCCTGCACCAGCGTTCCTACACCTGTGTGCCTCCAACACCCTGCACCAGCGTTCCTACACCTGTGTGCCTCCAAAACCCTGCACCAGCGTTCCTGCACCAGTGTTCACCTGTTCCTGCATTACAATTACCTGCACCAGTGTTACCCTGTACCTGTATCCAGTACCTGCTTCCTGTCCCAGCACCTGTGTTCCCGAGTCGCCTGCACCTGTGTTCCCGAGTCGCCTGCACCTGTGTTCCCGAAGTCGCCTGCACCTGTGTTCCCGAGTCGCCTGCACCTGTGTTCCCGAAGTCGCCTGCACCTGTGTTCCCGAAGTCGCCTGCACCTGTGTTCCCGAGTCGCCTGCACCTGTGTTCCCGAGTCGCCTGCACCTGTGTTCCCGAGTCGCCTGCACCTGTGTTCCTGAGTCGCCTGCACCTGTGTTCCCGAGTCGCCTGCACCTGTGCTTCCAGTTACCTGCACCTGTGCTTCCAAGTTACCTGCACCTGTGTTCATCTGTGCCAGTGTTCATCCGTACCTGTGCTTCCAAGTTACCTGCACCTGTGCTTCCGAGTTACCTGCACCTGTGCTTCCGAGTTACCTGCACCTGTGTTCATCTGCACCTGTGTTCATCCGTTCCTGCATTTTGAGTTACCTGCACCTGTGCTTCCGAGTTACCTGCACCTGTGCTTCCGAGTTACCTGCACCTGTGTTCATCTGCACCTGTGTTCATCCGTTCCTGCATTTTGAGTTACCTGCACCTGTGCTTCCGAGTTTCCTGCACCTGTTCTTCCGAGTTTTCTGCACCTGTGACCACTTGCACCCGCACGCTCCAGCATCTGCACCTGTGTCCACCTGTCTCTGCGTGCCTCAGTACCTGCACCCGCAACCACCTTCACCACTGCCTACCGTGCTTCCGGCACCTGCTCCCCAGTGGTCTAACTCCGTGCTTCCTGCACCTGCACTCCAGTGGCCCTACTCTGTGCTTTCCAGCTCCTGTGCTCCCGTGCCTCCAAGTAACTTATCAGTTCCCAGCTTTCCAAAGACTTTTACAGACTTTCAAATGTCCCCTGTACCAGTTCATTCTATGCAATAAACATTACCCATTTGTATCCACTTGCCTCCGTCCTGTTTCCATTGGGTTGTCAGCTAGCCACCAAGGTCACTCCCGGGTCCCAAATCCCCAGTCGTGACAGTATGCAAAAGCCCCTGGACTTGGCTAGTGACTTTAAAGTGGCTATTCAAAACCTGACAGCAATACCAATGGGAACCTACCACCACTCACTTATTCAGCTGCAAGAACTTTTGGCAAAAATGTTTCCCATAATAACTACGTTACTCAGTTACACTCCTGAGGTTGTGAAGCCCATCAGCTACAGCTCCAAAGTGAAAGGAGTCTCAGTGACAGTGCCTGTGAAATCTGAAAGGCCTCCCAACCTTCAGAGCGAAATTTCTGTCCAGGGCAAGCGGAGGTCCCAGCTTTCAGAATCTGAACGCCAAAGACGCAGGTCTCTCCATTTATGTTTCTACTGTGGTAATCCAGACCACTTCATTGAGAATTGTTCACTCCGGAAGCCCAAGAACAAAGTGATTCTGACCACATCCAGTCTTCAGCCCCAAGTGGGGGTCCGCAGTCTTCAGCCCCAAGTGGGGGTCCGCAGTCTTCAGCCCCAAGTGGGGGTCCGCAGTCTTCAGCCCCATGAGGGGGTCCGCAGTCCTGTGTCCACTCCGGTTCCAGCCGGTTCAAGTACCTCCATTGATGATCCGGTTCCAGCCGTCAGTCAGGAGGCTCATTCGGTTCCAGCCGATTCCGACACCTCTGGACCTCATCCGGTCCCATCCGTCAGTCCAGAGTCCACTCCGGTCCCAGCCGGTTCAAGTACCTCCATTGATGATCCGGTTCAAGCCGTCAGTCAGGAGGCTCATTCGGTTCCAGCCGATTCCGACACCTCTGGACCTCATCCGGTCCCATCCGTCAGTTCAGAGTCCACTCCGGTCCCAGCCGGTTCAAGTACCTCCATTGATGATCCGGTTCCAGCCGTCAGTCAGGAGGCTCATTCGGTTCCAGCCGATTCCGACACCTCTGGACCTCATCCGGTCCCATCCGTCAGTCCAGAGTCCACTCCGGTCCCAGCCGGTTCAAGTACCTCCAATGATGATCCGGTTCCAGCCGTCAGTCAAGAGGCTCATTTCGTTCCAGCCGATTCCGACACCTCTGGTTCTCATCCGGTCTTAACCGTCAGTCCAGAGTCCATGCCGGTCCCAGCCGGTTCAAGTATATTCAGTGATCATCCATTGCCATCCATCAATCCTGAGTCCATTACGGTCCCAGCCGGTTTAAGCATCTTCAGTGATCATCCGGTCCCATCCGTCAATCCAGAGTCCCTGCCGGTCCTAGCTGGTTCAAGTACAATCGGATGTCCTCCGGTTCCAGCTGGTCCAAGTTTGTCTACTTCCAAGTCTGTACTATCCTTCAGCCCAGAGACTCTTCCAAACTTACCTGATCCTGATAATTCCAGCCTGTCTTCTATCGACTCCCACTGTGTTGAAAAAAAACAGTTAGTACTCTAGAGACTCTATACTTTAACACAGATTTAGCTCAGTCCTCCAAGATGGAACTCCCCGAACAAGATCAAGCTCTTCTTGACCAATATATCAAAAATTTTCGGGCTGCCAGAAAACAGGCTGGTTCGCAGTCGTCACCGAAGAATCGGTCCATAGATATGGAACTAAATTATATGGCTCTGTCTCCTTCCAAAGATTCCTTCGAGTTTTCTGCTGAATATCCCACATCTTCAAGGTCTGTACCCATGAGCTTAAGAGTGGGCTGTGTTTCTCTGTCTCATCCTCAAGTGGAATCTGCTACGGTACCTTGCCCCAACAAGTCTTCAGAAACCTCCAGTCAGAGCAAGGCAGTCTTAACTCTAGACATGGATTCTGATTCCGAGTATGATGAGGATTATGACTCTACCCCTTTCCTTGAAAATCCTGTTTCACCTTGCCATGTCTTACCTCTGAGAAAAATTCAGTTAGATGCTAAAGATGGCTATCCGAAAGCCCCTGGATATCGAACAAGATTTAATTTGAGTCTTAGTGGTGCCTTAGCCTCAAGGGCCCGATCTTCTCGTCTCTCAGTTCCAGTCAAAAATACTTCAGTTATCCCTGATGAATTTGACTCTACGTCTTTCTCCAGTGGTCCTCTTCGTCCAAGTCAAGTGTTCCTTCAGGACGGAAGTCATCCTCATTATCGTGTCCAATGGAACGGGAATTCCGTTTACATCGACGATGGATGGTCCACCTGTTCTGACGATGAGGCAGAATTGTGACTTTTCTTCAAAGTTCCTGAAGTGTCCGGTGGCCACCCGTAAAGGGGGGGTACTGTCACAATCCTGCCAGAACTCAGTGTGTTTGTCCTGTCTTACCTGCCTGTCAGTCAGTCTTGTTTCTCAGCCTGCTGCAGCAAGATCTGAGTATGTGCTTGTAATGAGCACCTGGGTGATTCTGATTCAGCCATTAACTCTGTGGTTACCACTTGAAAGATACAAGTTCCCTGTTGGCCTCATCCAGAGACTGTTCCAGGTGTGGCCATTCCCAATCACCCGGATGGCCAATCAGTGCTGCTCTGAGGGGTTATCCTCCCAGCCCTGCATAGACGCTTTGCTTTTGCATTGTTGTCAATAACTTGGGAGGAAGCTTCAGCTTGTGTTCCTGCTTTAGCTCTGTGGTATTCCAGTTACCCAGCATTTGTATCCTGCTTCCAAGACCCTGCACCAGCATTTCTACACCTGTGTGTCTCCAAGTACCTGCTCCAGCGTTCCTACACCTGTGTGCTTCCAAGTACCTGCTCCAGCGTTCCTACACCTGTGTGCTTCCAAGACCCTGCACCAGCGTTCCTACACCTGTGTGCCTCCAACACCCTGCACCAGCGTTCCTACACCTGTGTGCCTCCAAAACCCTGCACCAGCGTTCCTGCACCAGTGTTCACCTGTTCCTGCATTACAATTACCTGCACCAGTGTTACCCTGTACCTGTATCCAGTACCTGCTTCCTGTCCCAGCACCTGTGTTCCCGAGTCGCCTGCACCTGTGTTCCCGAGTCGCCTGCACCTGTGTTCCCGAGTCGCCTGCACCTGTGTTCCCGAGTCGCCTGCACCTGTGCTTCCAGTTACCTGCACCTGTGCTTCCAAGTTACCTGCACCTGTGTTCATCTGTGCCAGTGTTCATCCGTACCTGTGCTTCCAAGTTACCTGCACCTGTGCTTCCGAGTTACCTGCACCTGTGCTTCCGAGTTACCTGCACCTGTGTTCATCCGTTCCTGCATTTTGAGTTACCTGCACCTGTGCTTCCGAGTTTCCTGCACCTGTTCTTCCGAGTTACCTGCACCTGTGACCACTTGCACCCGAACGCTCTAGCATCTGCACCTGTGTCCACCTGTCTCTGCGTGCCTCAGTACCTGCACCCGCAACCACCTTCACCACTGCCTACCGTGCTTCCGGCACCTGCTCCCCAGTGGTCTAACTCCGTGCTTCCTGCACCTGCACTCCAGTGGCCCTACTCTGTGCTTTCCAGCTCCTGTGCTCCCGTGCCTCCAAGTAACTTATCAGTTCCCAGCTTTCCAAAGACTTTTACAGACTTTCAAATGTCCCCTGTACCAGTTCATTCTATGCAATAAACATTACCCATTTGTATCCACTTGCCTCCGTCCTGTTTCCATTGGGTTGTCAGCTAGCCACCAAGGTCACTCCCGGGTCCCAAATCCCCAGTCGTGACAGTATGCAAAAGCCCCTGGACTTGGCTAGTGACTTTAAAGTGGCTATTCAAAACCTGACAGCAATACCAATGGGAACCTACCGCCACTCACTTATTCAGCTGCAAGAACTTTTGGCAAAAATGTTTCCCATAATAACTACGTTACTCAGTTACACTCCTGAGGTTGTGAAGCCCATCAGCTACAGCTCCAAAGTGAAAGGAGTCTCAGTGACAGTGCCTGTGAAATCTGAAAGGCCTCCCAACCTTCAGAGCGAAATTTCTGTCCAGGGCAAGCGGAGGTCCCAGCTTTCAGAATCTGAACGCCAAAGACGCAGGTCTCTCCATTTATGTTTCTACTGTGGTAATCCAGACCACTTCATTGAGAATTGTTCACTCCGGAAGCCCAAGAACAAAGTGATTCTGACCACATCCAGTCTTCAGCCCCAAGTGGGGGTCCGCAGTCTTCAGCCCCAAGTGGGGGTCCGCAGTCTTCAGCCCCAAGTGGGGGTCCGCAGTCTTCAGCCCCATGAGGGGGTCCGCAGTCCTGTGTCCACTCCGGTTCCAGCCGGTTCAAGTACCTCCATTGATGATCCGGTTCCAGCCGTCAGTCAGGAGGCTCATTCGGTTCCAGCCGATTCCGACACCTCTGGACCTCATCCGGTCCCATCCGTCAGTCCAGAGTCCACTCCGGTCCCAGCCGGTTCAAGTACCTCCATTGATGATCCGGTTCAAGCCGTCAGTCAGGAGGCTCATTCGGTTCCAGCCGATTCCGACACCTCTGGACCTCATCCGGTCCCATCCGTCAGTTCAGAGTCCACTCCGGTCCCAGCCGGTTCAAGTACCTCCATTGATGATCCGGTTCCAGCCGTCAGTCAGGAGGCTCATTCGGTTCCAGCCGATTCCGACACCTCTGGACCTCATCCGGTCCCATCCGTCAGTCCAGAGTCCACTCCGGTCCCAGCCGGTTCAAGTACCTCCAATGATGATCCGGTTCCAGCCGTCAGTCAAGAGGCTCATTTCGTTCCAGCCGATTCCGACACCTCTGGTTCTCATCCGGTCTTAACCGTCAGTCCAGAGTCCATGCCGGTCCCAGCCGGTTCAAGTATATTCAGTGATCATCCATTGCCATCCATCAATCCTGAGTCCATTACGGTCCCAGCCGGTTTAAGCATCTTCAGTGATCATCCGGTCCCATCCGTCAATCCAGAGTCCCTGCCGGTCCTAGCTGGTTCAAGTACAATCGGATGTCCTCCGGTTCCAGCTGGTCCAAGTTTGTCTACTTCCAAGTCTGTACTATCCTTCAGCCCAGAGACTCTTCCAAACTTACCTGATCCTGATAATTCCAGCCTGTCTTCTATCGACTCCCACTGTGTTGAAAAAAAACAGTTAGTACTCTAGAGACTCTATACTTTAACACAGATTTAGCTCAGTCCTCCAAGATGGAACTCCCCGAACAAGATCAAGCTCTTCTTGACCAATATATCAAAAATTTTCGGGCTGCCAGAAAACAGGCTGGTTCGCAGTCGTCACCGAAGAATCGGTCCATAGATATGGAACTAAATTATATGGCTCTGTCTCCTTCCAAAGATTCCTTCGAGTTTTCTGCTGAATATCCCACATCTTCAAGGTCTGTACCCATGAGCTTAAGAGTGGGCTGTGTTTCTCTGTCTCATCCTCAAGTGGAATCTGCTACGGTACCTTGCCCCAACAAGTCTTCAGAAACCTCCAGTCAGAGCAAGGCAGTCTTAACTCTAGACATGGATTCTGATTCCGAGTATGATGAGGATTATGACTCTACCCCTTTCCTTGAAAATCCTGTTTCACCTTGCCATGTCTTACCTCTGAGAAAAATTCAGTTAGATGCTAAAGATGGCTATCCGAAAGCCCCTGGATATCGAACAAGATTTAATTTGAGTCTTAGTGGTGCCTTAGCCTCAAGGGCCCGATCTTCTCGTCTCTCAGTTCCAGTCAAAAATACTTCAGTTATCCCTGATGAATTTGACTCTACGTCTTTCTCCAGTGGTCCTCTTCGTCCAAGTCAAGTGTTCCTTCAGGACGGAAGTCATCCTCATTATCGTGTCCAATGGAACGGGAATTCCGTTTACATCGACGATGGATGGTCCACCTGTTCTGACGATGAGGCAGAATTGTGACTTTTCTTCAAAGTTCCTGAAGTGTCCGGTGGCCACCCGTAAAGGGGGGGTACTGTCACAATCCTGCCAGAACTCAGTGTGTTTGTCCTGTCTTACCTGCCTGTCAGTCAGTCTTGTTTCTCAGCCTGCTGCAGCAAGATCTGAGTATGTGCTTGTAATGAGCACCTGGGTGATTCTGATTCAGCCATTAACTCTGTGGTTACCACTTGAAAGATACAAGTTCCCTGTTGGCCTCATCCAGAGACTGTTCCAGGTGTGGCCATTCCCAATCACCCGGATGGCCAATCAGTGCTGCTCTGAGGGGTTATCCTCCCAGCCCTGCATAGACGCTTTGCTTTTGCATTGTTGTCAATAACTTGGGAGGAAGCTTCAGCTTGTGTTCCTGCTTTAGCTCTGTGGTATTCCAGTTACCCAGCATTTGTATCCTGCTTCCAAGACCCTGCACCAGCATTTCTACACCTGTGTGTCTCCAAGTACCTGCTCCAGCGTTCCTACACCTGTGTGCTTCCAAGTACCTGCTCCAGCGTTCCTACACCTGTGTGCTTCCAAGACCCTGCACCAGCGTTCCTACACCTGTGTGCCTCCAACACCCTGCACCAGCGTTCCTACACCTGTGTGCCTCCAAAACCCTGCACCAGCGTTCCTGCACCAGTGTTCACCTGTTCCTGCATTACAATTACCTGCACCAGTGTTACCCTGTACCTGTATCCAGTACCTGCTTCCTGTCCCAGCACCTGTGTTCCCGAGTCGCCTGCACCTGTGTTCCCGAGTCGCCTGCACCTGTGTTCCCGAGTCGCCTGCACCTGTGTTCCCGAGTCGCCTGCACCTGTGCTTCCAGTTACCTGCACCTGTGCTTCCAAGTTACCTGCACCTGTGTTCATCTGTGCCAGTGTTCATCCGTACCTGTGCTTCCAAGTTACCTGCACCTGTGCTTCCGAGTTACCTGCACCTGTGCTTCCGAGTTACCTGCACCTGTGTTCATCTGCACCTGTGTTCATCCGTTACTGCATTTTGAGTTACCTGCACCTGTGCTTCCGAGTTTCCTGCACCTGTTCTTCCGAGTTACCTGCACCTGTGACCACTTGCACCCGAACGCTCTAGCATCTGCACCTGTGTCCACCTGTCTCTGCGTGCCTCAGTACCTGCACCCGCAACCACCTTCACCACTGCCTACCGTGCTTCCGGCACCTGCTCCCCAGTGGTCTAACTCCGTGCTTCCTGCAGCTGCACTCCAGTGGCCCTACTCTGTGCTTTCAAGCTCCTGTGCTCCCGTGCCTCCAAGTAACTTATCAGTTCCCAGCTTTCCAAAGACTTTTACAGACTTTCAAATGTCCCCTGTACCAGTTCATTCTATGCAATAAACATTACCCATTTGTATCCACTTGCCTCCGTCCTGTTTCCATTGGGTTGTCAGCTAGCCACCAAGGTCACTCCCGGGTCCCAAATCCCCATGCGTGACACTATCACTATCTCTGTCCTCTATCCTCTATCTCTATCTCTATCACTATCTCTATCCTCTATTCTCTATCTCTATCCTCTATCACTATCTCTATCACTATCTCTATCTCTATCCTCTATCTCAGTGGTTCCCAACCTTTTTTCTCTCCCGTACCCCTTGATTAGGCTTTTCATTGATAAGTACCCCCTCCTCTCATTTTTAAATATGGACAGTACTTAGCGGTATGCGGATCCTATGCATGTCCTTATATTAAGGAGGAGCAGAGGAGTAGTATACAGCAAGGAATCATGCCCTTCCGTGTCTAGACACTGGTTGTGTATTACAGTATCTCCAGGATTCCTGTTAATGCCACTGCTTCCTCCACCTTTGTTAGTGCGGGGCAGATGACTGCTGATGTCTGAGGGCAGCATGGGAAGCTCCCAGTGGATTGCTGGTCAGGCATATGACACAACATGGTTTGTCTCCATGGCAATGGGTCTTCTTCAGCCATCAAAAGACCTTTTCATCATCCGCCATTACCAATATTATTTTCAAGTACCCCCAACTGGTCTGCAGAGTACCCCCAGGGGTACTAGTACCCCAGGTTGGGAACCACTGCTCTATCTCTATCCTCTATCTCTATCCTCTATCTCTAACCTCTATCTTTATCACTATCTCTATCCTCTATCCTCTATCTCTATCTCTAACCTCTATCACTATCACTATCACTATCCTCTATCTCTATCACTATCCTCTATCTCTAACCTCTATCACTATCTCTATCCTCTATCTCTATCCTCTATCTCTATCTCTAACCTCTATCACTATCTCTAACCTCTATCCTCTATCTCTATCCTCTACCTCTAACCTCTATCTCTATCACGATCCTCTATCTCTATCCTCTATCTCTATCCTCTATCTCTATCCTCTATCTCTATCCTCTATCTATATCACTATCCTCTACCTCTATCTCTATCCTCTACCTCTAACCTCTATCTCTATCACGATCCTCTACCTCTATCTCTATCTCTATCCTCTATCCTCTATCTCTATCACTATCTCTATCCTCTATCCTCTATCCTCTATCCTCTATCACTATCTCTATCTCTATCCTCTATCTCTAACCTCTATCTCTATCACTATCTCTATCCTCTATCTCTATCTCTATCCTCTATCTCTATCTCTATCTCTATCACTATCTCTATCCTCTATCCTCTATCACTATCTCTATCCTCTATCTCTATCTCTATCTCTATCCTCTATCCTCTATCACTATCTCTATCCTCTATCTCTATCTCTATCCTCTATCTCTATCACTATCCTCTATCTCTATCTCTATCACTATCCTCTATCTCCATCTCTAACCTCTATCTCTAACCTCTATCTCTATCACTATCTCTATCCTCTATCTCTAACCTCTATCACTATCTCTATCCTCTATCTCTAACCTCTATCTCTAACCTCTATCTCTATCTCTAACCTCTATCTCTATCCTCTATCCTCTATCTCTATCCTCTATCCTCTATCTCTATCTCTATCCTCTATCTATATCCTCTATCTCTATCTCTATCCTCTATCTCTAACCTCTATCTCTAACCTCTATCTCTAACCTCTATCTCTAACCTCTATCTCTATCCTCTATCTCTATCCTCTATCCTCTATCCTCTATCCTCTATCTCTATCTCTATCCTCTATCTCTAACCTCTATCTCTAACCTCTATCTCTATCTCTAACCTCTATCTCTATCTCTACCACTACCACTATCTCTATCCTCTATCTCTATCTCTCACTATCTCTATCCTCTATCCTCTATCTCTATCTCTATCCTCTATCTCTAACCTCTATCTCTATCCTCTATCTCTATCACTATCCTCTACCTCTATCACTATCCTCTACTTCTACCTCTATCACTATCCTCTACCTCTATCTCTATCACTATCCTCTACCTCTACCTCTATCCTCTATCTCTATCTCTATCACTATCCTCTATCTCTATCACTATCCTCTATCTCTATCACTATCCTCTACCTCTATCACTATCCTCTACCTCTATCTCTATCACTATCATCTACCTCTATCTCTATCACTATCCTCTACCTCTATCTCTATCACTATCCTCTACCTCTATCACTATCCTCTACCTCTATCACTATCCTCTACCTCTATCTCTATCCTCTACCTCTATCTCTATCTTCTACCTCTATCCTCTACCTCTATCACTATCCTCTACCTCTATCTCTATCACTATCCTCTATCACTATCACTATCCTCTACCTCTATCTTCTATCTCTATCACTATCCTCTACCTCTACCCACTATCACTATCTCTACCTCTATCTCTATCACTATCCTCTACCTCTATCACTATCCTCTATCTCTATCACTATCCTCTATCTCTATCACTATCCTCTATCTCTATCACTATCCTCTATCTCTATAACTATCCTCTACCTCTATCACTATCCTCTACCTCTATCACTATCCTCTATCTCTATCACTATCCTCTATGTCTATCTCTATCCTCTACCACTATCCCTATCCTCTACCTTCTATCTCTAATCTCTATCACTATCCTCTACCTCTATCTTCTATCTCTATCCTCTATCTCTATCACTATCCTCTACCTCTATCACTATCCTCTACCTCTATCTCTATCACTATCCTCTACCTCTATCACTATCCTCTACCTCTATCTCTACCTCTATCTCTATCACTATCCTCTACCTCTATCTCTATCACTATCCTCTACCTCTATCACTATCCTCTACCTCTACCACTATCCTCTACCTCTATCTCTATCCTCTACCTCTATCTTCTATCCTCTATCTCTATCTCTATCACTATCCTCCATCTCTATCACTATCCTCTATCTCTATCACTATCCTCTATCTTCTATCTCTATCACTATCCTCTATCACTATCCTCTACCTCTATCACTATCCTCTACCTCTACCCTCTATCACTATCCTCTACCTCTATCCTCTACCTCTATCCTCTACCTTCTATCTCTATCCTCTACCACTATCATCTACCTCTACCTCCTATCCTCTATCTCTATCCTCTACCTCTATCACTATCCTCTACCTCTATCACTATCCTCTATCACTATCCTCTACCACTATCCTCTACCTCTATCACTATCCTCTATCTCTATCACTATCCTTTACCTCTATCTTCTATCTCTATCACTATCCTCTACCTCTATCTCTATCACTATCCTCTATCTCTATCACTATCCTCTATCTCTATCACTATCCTCTATCACTATCCTCTACCTCTACCTTCTATCCTCTATCTCTATCACTATCCTCTACCTTTACCTCTATCACTATCCTCTACCTCTATCACTATCGCTATCCTCTACCTCTATCCTCTATCACTATCCTCCACCTCAGGGGTCTTCAACCTTTCCGACAGTGTGGGCCACATTAAAAAATTCAACAAAGCCAGAGGGCCACTAATCTCTACTGTGGTATTTAGCACAGCCTTTCATAGATAGACATCACAGCCCCGGCAAAACAAGAATAGGAAAATTTCCCTCCACTGGCGCCTATATATTGTATTTAAATGACGTTCCTATTGTTAATGTCGATGTATTATGACCAAAGAACAATAAGTGAAAAGCGTAGGTTACGTATTATGTTCGTTACCGGCGTACCTCTTATACCTAGCTACGTGCGAACAAAACGTAGCGCAGCGTAGCGTACCTTTATTGTGTGTAATACACCAAAGAACCAATACCTTAATAAGAGATCCCTTCGCAGTACTTTGTCTCTAGTCTGCGAATACACCTTTATGGACAGTGTCCGTAATATACCTTATCGCTATATGCGAAATAACTGACGAGACCACAGTATAGAAGTAAGGAGATAGAAACTCCGTAAATGATGTATTTAAGTCCCTAATAGACAAAAGGGGGTTAAAGGAAAAGAAAATAACAGGTATAACAGGTAATACAATAGTCTAACAATGAGTTCTACTAGGGGAACAAGCTCTACTAGGGGAAGAAAAACAGACACAGTATACAATCAGCCAACAATACAATAAAAGTAAGTACAGTGAATGCAACCATTTACCGTCTCATCAAATATGCGCAGCGCAGTCCGGTCGGAGCTCGCTATGTTCAGGTTTGAACTATAGCCCGATCAATGGTCATGGAAAGGAAGATGTGCCGAAGTGACCAAGGCCGCCCTTGGTCACCTATCTTATAGGGTCAGAAGGGGGAGGTCAAAGGCCATTCCTATTGGTCAGAGGTCATATGTCAAGTCCTCTGTGATTGGGGCAAAATGATGCACCTGGTTTGGATAGGTGCAGGGGAGTGAACTTTGGAGTCCTTTGTCTGCTGGCATCGTCGTCAGGGGTCGTAAATAGCAGTAAGAACCGGTTACAACTGGATTCTTTTGTTATACACAATTTAACAGAAACAGTCTTGCGAATATGGATTTTGTCCATAACTATCGGACCGTATGAATTGCGATTTATTCGCAATGACCGGAATACTGCGCATAAGAAACGTAACGTAACGGTACTAAACATTATACAGACGGATGTATGTAATGCTGACTAAGCTATGTTTGGTGCTCTAAACCTTTAACTATATTTTATTTAGTGTAAGTATATTATTATGAATTTATGTGTAATAGTATGGCTGCGCTTCGGGTCCACTTTGTCACACAGACTCGGGTATGGATACTTTATTTGCGCAACTCTGCGAACCAAAATGGCGGCCATACTATTCTAAAATGGCGTGTGTGCAACTCGACTTTAACAGTCCACCCTTTGACAGTAAATATAAAACTGTCACAGTACAAACATTTTACATAACGATACAGAAATTCATAATCCTACAGAGAAATTGGGATCCATGAATTAAACATATAAGGGGAGTCGTGTCCAGGTATACTGTACTCCTCTGTAGGTAAAGGTGAGATTCCACTACGGGGAATTGGCTCTCAACTACTTTGTTTACCCCTCTTTGATCCTGCACTAGTCTGTAGCCCTCTTAGATCCTGCACTAGTCTGTAGCAATCGCTGGATCACTGGGTATACTCCTAGTTCAACTTTGGGTTTTAAAGGGTATTGCGGTATTTTTGGGGCTATCCTGCCTTCTTTTAAGCGGATCTCTACTGGAGCTACATTTGCCATCAGCCCAGCATCCTGTCCATCTTAAGTCCAAAGGGAACTCGGTATTTGTGCTGTAATTTCAGCTACCCTAGATGGATTTGACTCTACAACAGTTGAATACAACATTAGCCTCTGAGGACTGTCCAGCATATCTTGCACTTCTTGTGCAAGATCTCTAGGAGTGTCCAGAAATACCCCATCGGGGGTGCAATAGATGACACATCCCATTTTACATAGTAAATCTCTACCCAGGAGGTTAGTCGGGGCCGCCGCAGCCAACAGGAAAGAGTGTTTGGTATGCAGAGGCCCGATTGTAACATCTGCTGGTTTCGTCAGTGGGTAATGTTGTATTTTTCCTGTTACCCCAATTGCTGCTACTGATTGGTCAGTGAAACCCAAGTGAAGAGGAGTGTTGAGAACAGATCTGGCCGCCTCTGTATCAACCAAAAAGGTTTGCCTTACTCCAGCTATATCAACCTTCACCTGAGGTTCCTCTCTAAGGTGTTGTGTTAATCTAACTGGCTGTAGGATACAGGTATGACCTGTTTCCTATTGTCTTACCTGGGTTGCCCTTAGTACAGTGTCAGCCATCAGATGGGGAGGAGGCATGTTGCGTGACCTGTCTGTCTCCTCCCATTGTCTAGGGGTTGGGTATCTCCGCTTCTCACCCTGGTGAGGCTCCCAGTCTCGCTTATGTGTTTGGTAACTCCTGGGGTTTCCTGACCTACATTGTGTTGAAAGGTGTCCCTCCTTGTTGCAGTCTGATGGGAGCTGTCATAGACAAACGGAGACGGGAGAGCTGTGCACAGGCTACGTGGTAGTAGATGGAGAAGGTATTGTGGAAGCTGAACCCTTAGGACCACCTCACTCAGCACAAGTAGCGGAACTGGTGGCACTGACCAGAGCATGTGAACTGGCGAAAGGAAAATCAGTTAACATATATACCGACTCCAGATATGCTTTCGGAGTAGTAGATGATTTTGGAGCCCTATGGCGCTTCCGAAATTTCATGACGGCGGCTGGCACACCAGTGGCGCATGCGACATACATTAGGAGACTTCTGGGAGCTATCCAGCTTCCAGACAGAGTGGCTGTTATCAAGTGCAAAGCTCACACATCAGAGAAAGACCCGGTGTCACTTGGTAACAGCCGCGCTGATGAGGCAGCGAAAAGGGCCGCATGCCCTATAAATACTTTCACCCATCCTACAAACCTTTGTACACTGAACATGGTATCCACATCCAAACTGATAGACATGCAGAATTTGTGTTCCCCACAGGAAAGAGCAGTATGGAAGTCGAAGGGATGTGGCCAAGAGTCCACCGGACTTTGGAGAGATGGACACGGGAAACCAGTGGCCCCCAGGGCATACCTTCCTAGTCTAGCCGAGGCGGCCCATGGGCTGACACATCTTGGGAAGGAAGGTATGTGCAAGCTGGTAAAGGCCTACTGGTGTGCACCAGGGTTCGCTTCTTAAGCAGGTAGAGTGGCAATGTCATGCCTCACCTGTTTGAGGAAGAATGTTGGAAAAGCCATCCCAACAGAGCCATCCCACATCCCTCCTACAGAAGGCCCTTTCCAGGTAATACAAATCGACTTCATACAGTTACCACCCTGTAGAAATTTGAAATATGTATTAGTTTGTGTTGACATGTTTTCCAGCTGGGTGGAGGCTTTCCCCGCTGCCTCCAACACTGCTACCTTTACAGCAAAGAAAATATGTCAGGAGTTTGTCTGTAGATATGGTATCCCAAAGGTCATTGAGAGTGACAGAGGCACTCATTTCACAGGAGAGGTCTTCCAAATCATGTGTAAACTCCTGGGGATTAATAGTAAACTTCATACTCCATATCGTCCCCAGGCGAGCGCCAAAGTTGAGAGAATGAATGGTACTATTAAGAACAAATTGGGTAAAGTTATGGCTGAAACAGGGTTGTTATGGCCAGAGGCACTGCCTATTGTGCTGTATAGCATTAGGACCACTCCCAGGGCTCCGCTCAACTTGTCCCCCTTCGAGATACTGTTTGGTCGGCAGCCACACATCATGATAGACCCACAGGATGATCTCAAATGCAACAATGAGCTAACTGTACAGTATATCCTAAAGCTAAACAAACAGCTAAGGAAGCAACAAAAGGAGCTGAATTTACTGAACCCTGATATGCCTACCGAGAATTGTCATAATCTTAAATCAGGAGACTTTGTTATGATCCGAAATTTTTTACGCTCAGGTTGTTTGATAGACCGTTGGGAAGGACCGTACCAAGTTTTGTTGACCAGCACTACATCGATTAAAGTCGCAGAGAGAGGGACTTGGATACATTCGTCCCACTGCAAGAAAGCCAGTAACCCAGAGTCCCAGTGTGCAGAGAGCGAAAGAGAAGAAGTGTCGCTAGAAGCATTGTTCCGGGAAGACTGAAAAGCAGCCAAGGTCGAGCAACCTGAGCGAACAAAGGTCCAAGAACAGAGCAAATAAAAGTCCCCTGGTAGAGATGATGGAAGGACTCCAAGCAACAGGTTCACAGTTGTACATCTATTTCTTTGTTTTCTTTCTGTTTCCTCTTCCTCATTCAAGGATACTCGGTGGCTGCCACATTCTAGAGCGATCGGAGCGGAGTTCTGACAGTGTAATAATGGACCCAGATATGGGTGAGGTAGAATCCCTAAATCAGCTTGATACTTTGCCCATAACAGGAGAAGGTAAAAGGTATGAGGAAAACGTAGTTCAAGGGCTATGTGATGAGCTATTGTCTGGTGAGTACTGTGTCTGTAGATATTGTCAACCAAAAATGGAAGAAGAATGCATCCAGCGATGTCAGTCGACAAGTAAGGCAACTACAGGCCGACATCCCTTGAGTGATTACCACTCATTAGTGGGTAAGGTCTTAAACCAAACGGAATGCTGGGTGTGTTCACAAGTGCTACATAAAAGGAGTAGTGTAGGCCTAGTCCCATACCCGCTTAATATTTCAGAGATAAGCGTATTAAATAAGGGGAGGCCACTGGATAAGAGATACCTGTATACCAGGTCCCCTAGTCTTAGATTACACCCATACCAAGTGGACAAGTCCCTGGTATGTATGAACTTCTCTAGTTCCAGAACGATTGGTACTTGGGAAGTGACATGGCACAACCAGACAATAGCTTACTCCCAGCGTCCAGATGGAGAGCCTATTGATAAGGAATTATTGTTAAAAATCCGAACCAGTGGGAGACACTATAAATATGTCTACACGGTGAAGAAAAGTAAAATGATGGCCGGCAGAGTATCAGCCGGCTACTGTAATATGACCCTACAGCCAGAGATCTGTGAGGAACAAGTCAGGGAACAGGGGACGGGGATGTTCTTATGGATAATGTGTGACAAGATCATGAAATACTCTGTCCCTTATTTTCTCCCTGACAATGTTTATTATATCTGTGGTAGAAGGGCGTACAAATGGCTCTCCATGAACTACGTTGGAATTTGTTACCTAGGTAGAGTGTTACCTGAAGTGATGGCCCTCACACATGAGGAAATGGTAAACATACACAGAGGTATACCTCCTCCTTACACTCACACCGATTATGATCAAATCCACAAAAGGGATTTGACAATCAAGAAAGAACCCCTAGCTTCTGAAATGATACACGAGTCATTCGGTATCCAACTCCTCATTGCATTAGATATCACCCATACCGCCAGAGGAGTCATAAATTTTAAATATATCCAAGCATTAGCCAGCTTGGTAGATAACATCACTGAGATTTATGATGACACCTTTAGATACACTGGGAAGGAGTTACAAGCGTATAAAAGAGAGCTAGTCCAACATCGGATGGTGTTGAACTATTTGACAGCTATGACAGGAGGATATTGTGTCACCCTCTCTACACAGTTTGGGGTGAAATGTTGTACATATATCACCAACAATACTGAAGACCCAGAAGAAATCATCGATCATCGGATGGATGAGATTCTTGAGCTTAAATGGGAATTTAGAAGGGAACACAATATCAGCCTGGCAGAGATAGGTAACAAAGTTAGCGAATGGACCTCTTGGTTGAATCCAATGCACTGGTTCTCTGGTTTAGGAGAATGGGCGCAAGGGATCATAGCTAGCATAGGAAAACTCCTTCTCTGTATCGGTGGTGCCATCATAGTCTTTGTGCTATTGTTCAAATGTTTAAAGGTGGTGACCCGGGGTAAGGCAAAACGTACGAAAATCATGAGTGTAAGAACGAGAGATGCACAGGAAGACCAGGGTTTGGTATATGACCCTAGAATCGAAACCACCTCCCTTTAAAGAAACCATATTTGTGAACGTGTATATGTTGTAACCACCCCTGTTTTTATTTTTATCCCAAAATTGTACATTATCCTTCGTGACCCTGAGTAGATTGTTCGATAAATGCGGCCCATCGTTTATCCGTGATCCTGGATCGGCCAAGAGCAGATGGTTTACTCCCCTTATATGTTTAATTCATGTATCCCAATTTCTCTGTTAGGATTATGAATTTCTGTATTGCTGTGTAAAATGTTTTGTATTGTAACAGTTTTATATTTACTGTTAAAGGGTGGACTGTGGAAGTCGAGTTACACACATGCCATTTTAGGATAGTATGGCCGCCATTTTGGTTCGCAGAGTTGCGCTAATAAAGTTTCCATACCCGATTCTGTGTGACAAAGTGGACCAGAAGAGTAGCCATACTATCACACATAAATTCATAAAGACATACTGACACTAAGTAAAATATAGTTAAAGGTTTAGAACGCCACACATAGCTTAGTTAGCCCTGCATACATCTGCCTGTATCATGTTTAGTACCGTTCCGTTCCGTTCCTTATGCGCAGTATTCCGGTCTTTGCGAATATTTCACAATACACACGGCCCGATAGTTATGGACATAATCCATATTCCAGAGACAGTTTCTGTTGAAAGTATGTAACAAAGGAATCTAGATGAAACTGGTTCTTACAGTTATTTACAACTGCTGACGACGAAACCATCAAACAAAGGACTCTTAAAGTTCACTCCCCTGCACCTATTCAAACCAGGGGCATCGTCTTACCCCCAATCACAGTGGACCTGACATACGATCTCTGATCAATGGGAATGGCCTTTGACCTCCCCCTTCTGACCCTATAAGATAGGTGACCCAGAGCAGCCACGGTCACTTCGGCACATCTACCTTTCCCTGACCTTCTACCGGGCTATAGTTCAACCCTGAGCGATAGCGAGCTCTGACCGGACTGCGCTTCGCATATTTGATGAGACGGTAACGGTTGCATTCACGGTATTTATTCTTATAGTATTGTTGGCTGATTGTGTCTTGTATCTGTTTTCTTCCCCCCTAGCAGAGCCTGATTATTGTATTCATTGTTAGTCTATTGTATTACCTGTTATACCTGTATTTTCTATTTCTGTAACCCCCTTTTGTCCATTAGGGACTTAAATACAACTTTTTACGGAGTTCCTATCTCCTTACTTCTATACTGTGGTTGTGTCGGTTTATTCGCATTTAGCGATAAAAGGTATATTCGCAAAGTAGAGACAAAGTACTGCGAAGAGGTCTCTTATTAAGGTATTGGTTCCGTGGTGTATAATACACAATAAAGGTACGCTACGCTGGAATAAAGGAATAAAGGGTACGTAGGTTACGGACACAATACGTAATCTGCGCTTTTCACTTATTGTTTCTTTGGTCATATTTAATCGCCATTAACACACCTATCCTCTATCACCTATCCTCTATCACCTATCCCCTATCCTCTATCACCTATCCCCTATCACCTATCCTCTATCACCTATCCTCTATCACCTATCCCCTATCCTCTATCCCCTATCACCTATCCTCTATCCTCTATCACCTATCACCTATCACCTATCCTCTATCCCCTATCACCTATCCCCTATCACCTATCACCTATCCCCTATCCTCTATCCCCTATCACCTATCCCCTATCACCTATCACCTATCCCCTATCCTCTATCACCTATCCCCTATCCCCTATCCTCTATCACCTATCCCCTATCCGCTATCACCTATCCCCTATCCCTATCACCTATCCTCTATCCCCTATCCTCTATCACCTCTCCCCTATCCTCTATCCTCTATCACCTATCCTCTATCACCTATCCTCTATCCCCTATATTCTATCCCTTATCCTCTATCACCTATCCCCTATCACCTATCCCCTATCACCTATCCTCTATCACCTATCCCCTATCCTCTATCACCTATCCTCTATCACCTATCCCCTATCCTTTATCACCTATCCCCTATCCCCTATCACCTATCCTCTATCCCCTATCCTCTATCACCTATCCCCTATCACCTATCCTCTATCCTCTATCACCTATCCCCTATCACCTATCCTCTATCACCTATCCTCTATCACCTATCCCCTATCCTCTATCACCTATCCCCTATCCCCTATCCTCTATCACCTATCCCCTATCCTCTATCACCTATCCCCTATCCTCTATCACCTATCCCCTATCCTCTATCCCCTATCCTCTATCCCCTATCCCCTATCACCTATCCTCTATCCCCTATCCTCTATCCTCTATCACCTATCCTCTATCCCCTATCCTCTATCACCTATCACCTATCCTCTATCACCTATCCCCTATCCTCTATCCTCTATCACCTATCCTCTATCCCCTATCCTCTATCACCTATCCCCTATCCTCTATCCCCTATCCTCTATCCCCTATCCTCTATCCCCTATCCCCTATCACCTATCCTCTATCCCCTATCCTCTATCCTCTATCACCTATCCTCTATCCCCTATCCTCTATCACCTATCACCTATCCTCTATCACCTATCCCCTATCCTCTATCCTCTATTACCTATCCTCTATCCCCTATCCTCTATCACCTATCCCCTATCCTCTATCCCCTATCCTCTATCACCTATCCTCTATCCCCTATCCTCTATCACCTATCACCTATCCTCTATCCCCTATCCTCTATCAAATATCACCTATCCTCTATCCCCTATCCCCTATCCTCTATCACCTATCCCCTATCCTCTATCACCTATCCTCTATCCCCTATCCTCTATCACCTATCCCCTATCCTCTATCACCTATCCCCTATCCTCTATCCCCTATCCTCTATCACCTATCCCCTATCCTCTATCACCTATCCCCTATCCTCTATCACCTATCACCTATCCCCTATCCTCTATCACCTATCACCTATCACCTATCCCCTATCCTCTATCACCTATCCTCTATCACCTATCCCCTATCCTCTATCACCTATCCCCTATCATCTATCCCCTATCATCTATCCCCTATCACCTATCCCCTATCCTCTATCACCTATCCCCTATCACCTATCCTCTATCCCCTATCCTCTTTCACCTATCCTCTATCACCTATCCCCTATCCCCTATCCTCTATCCCGTATCCTCTATCACCTATCCCCTATCACCTATCCCCTATCCTCTATCCCCTATCACCTATCCTCTATCACCTATCCCCTATCCTCTATCACCTATCCTCTATCACCTATCCCCTATCACCTATCCTCTATCCCCTATCCTCTATCACCTATCCTCTATCACCTATCCCCTATCCTCTATCACAGCGGTGGCCAACCCGCGGCTCCCGAGCCGCATGCGGCTCTCCTCTGCCTCATGTGCGGCTCGGGAGCTATCACCCCTTCAGCGGCTCCCCCCCTTTGATCTGCGGCTCTGCGGCGCCGGGCTTTCACGCTTGACGACGAGCCGCGGGCGCCGTGTGACACGCATGCGCAGTCACAATAGGAACAGTGTGCGCGGCTATTTCCTACTGCGCAGTCCTCTTCATTGTTCTACCGCCACGCCGTGCTCCTGCCGTTTGCTCCTACCAGCCTCCTCCCATCCTCCATCCTTCAGGACTGTGTATGTACGAACTAAAAAATAATATAATGCATGTAGGGGAGGGTGGGGTATGTATATATATATATATATATATATATATATATATATATATATATATATATATACGGGCTAGCCTGTGATACCCTGTTATTATACAGGGGGAGAGCAGTCTGCGGTGTCCTGTTATCATACAGGAGGAGTAGCCTGTGTGTGCTTTTTTAAACAGCAGGAGCAGCATGTGGTGTCCTGTTAGTATACAAGGGGAGCAGCCAGCGGTGTCTTTTTATTATACAGGGGGAGAAGCCTGTGGTGTCCTGTTATTTATTATACATGGGGGCAGCCTGCGGTGTCTTTTTATCATACAGGGGGAGCAGTCTGTGGTGTCCTGTTATCATACAGGAGGAGCAGCCTGTGTGTGCTTTTTTAAACAGCAGGAGCAGAATGTGGTGTCCTGTTAGTATACAAGGGGAGCAGCCAGCGGTGTCTTTTTATTATACAGGGGGAGAAGCCTGTGGTGTCCTGTTATCATACATGGTGGCAGCCTGCAGTGTCCTGTTATCATACCGGGGGAGCAGCCTGTGTGTCCTTTTTTAAACAGCAGGAGCAGCATGTGGTGTCCTGTTAGTATACAAGGGGAGCAGCCAGCGGTGTCTTTTTATTATACAGGGGGAGAAGCCTGTGGTGTCCTGTTATCATACATGGTGGCAGCCTGCAGTGTCCTGTTATCATACCGGGGGAGCAGCCTGTGTGTCTTTTTTTAAACAGCAGGAGCAGCATGTGGTGTCCTGTTAGTACACAAGGGGAGCAGCCAGCGGTGTCTTTTAATTATACAGGGGGAGAAGCCTGTGGTGTCCTGTTATTATACATGGGGGCAACCTGCGGTGTCTTTTTATCATACAGGGGGAGCAGCCTGTGGTGTCCTGTTATCATACAGGGGGAGCAGCCTGTGTGTCCTTTTTTAAACAGCAGGAGCAGAATGTGGTGTCCTGTTAGTATACAAGGGGAGCAGCCAGCTGTGTCTTTTTATTATACAGGGGGAGAAGCCTGTGGTGTCCTGTTATCACAGCCACCTATGCCCAGCTGCTGACCACAGCCAACTTCACTCAGCAGCTGACCACAGCCACCTTCGCCCAGCTGTTGAACACAGCCACCTACGCCCAGCTCCTGAACACAGCCACCTACGCCCAGCCGCTACTGCTGACCACAGCCTCCTGTGAATTGCACCTGAACCCAGCCTAAGGTATGCAATTCTTAACCTGCTGCCTTTCTTTCTCCCACTGTATATCACTGCTGTCCTTCTACTTATCCCTGCTGTCACTATCTCTCTCCCACAGTGTCTTCTGCACCACCACTACCAGTCACAGACTCCTCTTCCCAGCTGCTGACCACAGCCACCTTCGCCCAGCAGCTGACCACAGCCACCTTCGCCCAGCTGTTGAACACAGCCACCTACGCCCAGCTCCTGAACACAGCCACCTGCGCCCAGCCGCTACTGCTGACCACAGCCTCCTGTGAATTGCACCTGAACCCAGCCTAAGGTATGCAATTCTTAACCTGCTGCCTTTCTTTCTCCCACTGTATATCACTGCTGTCCTTCTACTTATCCCTGCTGTCACTATCTCTCTCCCACAGTGTCTTCTGCACCACCACTACCAGTCACAGACTCCTCTTCCCAGCTGCTGACCACAGCCACCTTCGCCCAGCAGCTGACCACAGCCACCTACGCCCAGCTCCTGAACACAGCCACCTACGCCCAGCCGCTACTGCTGACCACAGCCTCCTGTGAATTGCACCTGAACCCAGCCTAAGGTATGCCATTCTTAACCTGCTGCCTTTCTTTCTCCCACTGTATATCACTGCTGTCCTTCTACTTATCCCTGCTGTCACTATCTCTCTCCCACAGTGTCTTCTGCACCACCACTACCAGTCACAGACTCCTCTTCCCAGCTGCTGACCACAGCCACCTTCGCCCAGCAGCTGACCACAGCCACCTTCGCCCAGCTGTTGAACACAGCCACCTACGCCCAGCTCCTGAACACAGCCACCTACGCCCAGCCGCTACTGCTGACCACAGCCTCCTGTGAATTGCACCTGAACCCAGCCTAAGGTATGCCATTCTTAACCTGCTGCCTTTCTTTCTCCCACTGTATATCACTGCTGTCCTTCTACTTATCCCTGCTGTCACTATCTCTCTCCCACAGTGTCTTCTGCACCACCACTACCAGTCACAGACTCCTCTTCCCAGCTGCTGACCACAGCCACCTTCGCCCAGCAGCTGACCACAGCCACCTTCGCCCAGCTGTTGAACACAGCCACCTACGCCCAGCTCCTGAACACAGCCACCTACGCCCAGCCGCTACTGCTGACCACAGCCTCCTGTGAATTGCACCTGAACCCAGCCTAAGGTATGCCATTCTTAACCTGCTGCCTTTCTTTCTCCCACTGTATATCACTGCTGTCCTTCTACTTATCCCTGCTGTCACTATCTCTCTCCCACAGTGTCTTCTGCACCACCACTACCAGTCACAGACTCCTCCTCCCAGCTGCTGACCACAGCCACCTTCGCCCAGCAGCTGACCACAGCCACCTACGCCCAGCTGCTACTGCTGAGAATTGCACCTGAACCCAGCCTAAGGTATGCAAATCTTAACCTGCTGCCTTTCTATTCTTATTCTCTCTCTCTCTCTCTCTGAATTTTGGCTAATTCCGTGGAAATTTTGGCTATTCTGTGTGGTACAATGTGAATTCATCCCTGGTATCATAATGTGAATTTTTTCTCATACCGTGTGGCATAGTGTGAAATTTGTCTCATATCGTGTGGCATAGTATGAATTTTGTCACATACTATTTGGCGTAATGTGAACAATTTTGGCTAATTCTGTGGTGATTAATTTGAATTTTGGCTCATGCTATGTGTAGCATGATGTGAATTTTGTCTCATTCAATGTGGTATGCGGAGAATTTTGGCTCAATCCATGTGGCATAATGTGTAAGGGGCACTAATTTTTTGAAAAATATTTTTATTAAACACTTTCATGTACATTATGAAATGTTTTGTTGTAACAATTGAATAACAATTCAATAAAAAGAAATTTGACATCACAATTTTGACATTGACCGTTAATTTCACATTATTCAGTTTTCCTTTTTCCGTCACAATCGGGGTGTATGAATAGTTATTTCTGTTCAGATTTTACACTTAGACATAGCATAACAGTCAGAGTTTTTCTTTTTTTCCTCCTTCCTACATAGTGATGTTTTGGTAATTCTTTAATATTAACAATATTATGAATTAATTATAAGTACAAGATGTTGAAATAAAAATAACATAAGAAAAATTAAAAATAAAAATTCAAAAATCGGATATTGTGACCCTACCAGCAGACTTTCAAAGGAGGATTCAAAACACCTTGCAATGCACGGAGTGGTATGAGACGAGGAGGCTGCTGGGAGATCCACCAATAGCAGTTGAGTAGGGGCGGGAATCTCGGGTATAAACCTTGTACAAAATAAAAAGGGTCTTGCTATTGTTGTCCGATGATGAGGGATTTAGGTGGAGGGAACCTTCACACACAGAAACATACAAAGAAATAACTACCAAAAATTCTCAAGAGACGTTTCATGGTTACTCATATATTGCCTTTTATTGGAGAGATGTGCAGAGGACATTCTTGAATTCTCGAATTTTCAGATTTTGGATATTGTTAAATAACAAAGCAATGTGATTGTTTGAAATTTACTTGTAATACTGTATGACTAATTTGTAATTACTGCAATGTCTAGATATGTAAATGTTGCAATGCATTACGCAATAAAAAGAATTTAAAAAAAAAAAAAAAAAAATTCAAAAATCGGAAGAAGTCCGGATGCGGACCTGTAAAATCAAAAAGGTGTGCTCCTCTCTCTCTCGCCTCCCCCCCCCCGCCCTCGCCGACCCCCGAAAGGGAAAATAGTGTGAGTAGTGGATAAAATAAAAATTAAATAAAGAAGAAAAAATGTCAAAGTGGGGGAGCTATGTCACAGTCACAGGGTGATCCTCGGCTATTGTACGTAACAGGTACCAGGATGTGTCCTTTAGACTCTTGTGAATTTGTTGCCTCACTTCTAGGGATAGTGTTGCTATGTAGCTTTCCCACATTGAGAAGAATTTTTTGACCTTGGATTCTTTATTTAAAGTGGTCTCGACCCAATCCATTCTAAAAAGATGGAAAAGTTTATGTTTAAATAAGGGGAAGGTTGGGGAGGACGTTGAAGTCCATTCCTGTAGTATGGTTTTCCTTGCGGCTGCACTAATGGCCAGCAATAGGTCTCTGCAGCCTTTTGTTACTCTTAGGTCTGAGGGGATTACGCCTAACACTGCCCAGTCGTCTACGAATGGGACGTAGTTTACTAGGTGTGTTTCTGCATATCTTTTTACTTGGAGCCAAAAGCTTCTGACCATTGGGCATGACCAGAAGCAGTGGTAAAGGTCTGCCTCAAGTTCCCCACATCTATAGCAAGCGCTCAAATTTGTTCTGCCCATTAAGTGGCTCCGGTGGGGTGACAGGTAGGCTCTGTGATATATGTTAAGGAACATCTCGACATACGAAGCTGAGGGTAATGTTTTGCAGGATTTTAGGAGGAATTTCATTAGGTCATCTGTGTCGTATTGTGGGAATTTTTGTGTCCATTGGGCTATGCCTTGTTTGCTGGTTGTATAGTCTAGAATGATTTGGAAGTGTTGATAATAACAGGATATGGCTTTTTTCTCTAGGGGTGGTTGTAGTAGGAGTGTATCTATGGTGTTGTTCCAGTCTTTGTCTGAGAAGTTACGAACTACCGTGGAAGTATAATGTTGGGCTTGTAGGAAGGCCAGAGGGTGTCCCGTTAGGCATGGGAATTTTTCTGTCGCCTCTGAAAAGGTTAAAGGTCTACGCGCTGTTCTGTCGATCAATGATCCAATGCCTGTGACTCCCCCCACCCTCCATATATTGAATGGGTATGTGGCTGCCCCTTCCTGGAAATCTGTATTATTTATGAATGGAAGATGTATTGATTTGTGGGAATTTAGGCCTGCTTGGCTTCTGATCCAGTGCCATGTTTTTTTTGTACTCCATATCAGGGGGTTTTCTTGTGACTGTTTGGGGACCTCCTGGTCATGGAGGTGTAGGAATGACAGCAGGCATTTTCCCGGTACCATCTCTCTTTCCAGGGAAGTGCACGTATAATGTTCTGTCCCTGCTAACCAGTCTGAAAGGTAGCGGAACATTGTGGCTTTATTGTATTGCCTAATATCCGGTAGGCCCAAGCCACCATTCCATTTGGGCTGTTGTAGCTTTATTAGGCCTATTTTGGGTCTGCCACTGTTCCATATAAACTCTCTGACGTTTTTATTGAAGATTTTAATGTCTTTTGGAGAGATATACAAGGGCAATCCCTGCAGGAGGTACATTATTCGTGGGAAAGTTACCATTTTGATTAGGTTTATTCTCCCGATGTAGGAGATGGGTAGGTTTTTCCAGTTTTTTAGCTCTTCGTAGATCTGTTGGAATATGGGGGCGTAGTTTAATTTATAGAGTTGTCCTAGATGTCTGGGGATTTGTGTGCCTAAATAAGTAAATGAATTAGTGGCCCAAGCAAATGGTACACTTTTAGTGAAGTCAGTGGGTAGAGGGTGCGATGCCAGGGAAAGTGCCTTGGATTTTTGCATGTTGATTGCGAAGCCCGATATTTCTTTGAAGTGATTGAATAGATGTATAATGTGATGGAGAGACTCCGTCGGGTTGGAAATATATAGTAGGATGTCATCCGCAAATGCGGTGAGCTTCACAACCCTGGATCCGATTGCTATGCCCTTGAAGATGGTGTCGGCTTCTAGGAGGCGTAGAAATGGGTCCAGAGCTAAATTGAATAACAGGGGCGATAAAGGGCAACCCTGGCGGGTGCCCCTCTGCATCTCTATTGGGTCGCCAAGGGTACCGTTTACCATGATTCTAGTTGTGGGGGATTTATATAGATACTTAATAAAGTCTATCAGTGTTGTGTTGAAGCCTCTGTGTTCTAAAGTTTGGAAAAGGTGGGGCCATAGCACTGTGTCAAAAGCTTTTATGGTGTCGAGGCTTAGTAGAATATTGGTATGAGTGTTGGTTAGGGAAGATGATGCTACCGCTGCTATGGCTGTTCTTATGCCTTTCACTGAGTGTCTTCCACGGATAAATCCTAGTTGTGTTGGCGTGAGAAGATCAGGGAGTACCGTTTGCATCCTATCCGCTATGATTTTGGCTAGTAATTTTATGTCTGTGTTTATTAGACTAATGGGCCTGTAGGACTCTACTAATTGAGGATCTTTTTGTGGTTTGGGTAACAATATGGTGGTCGTGTTTGTTAGATGTGGGAAAGGGGTATGGTGTGTGAGGAGGTTGTTAAACAGGTCCGTGAGTGCCGGGGCTAGTTGGTGTTGAAGGAGTTTAAAGTATTCATTTGATAGGCCGTCTGGGCCAGGGGATTTTCCCAGATGAGAAGAAGTGATTGCCTTTAAAACCTCCTCTAGGTGTATAGGTTCTGTTAGTATGTCGCTTTGTGATGGGGTTAGCTTTGGGAGGTGTAATTGGTGAAATAAATCTGCTTGGTTTGCTGTGTCTGTTGTGTGGTCTCTATACAATGTTATGAAGTATCTTTCAAATTCTGCGAGTATGTCAGGGGTGTTGGTAGATAGTTGTCCGGACTGTGGGTTGCGTATTGCCGTGACATATGTGCGTTTATGTTTAGGTCTGGACATGTTGGCCAGCAGTTTGCCTGTTTTATTACCCCACCTAAAGAATTTTTGTTTTGTGTAGAGTATGTCTTTTTTGGCCTGTTCCAGTAGGTGGGTGTCTAGGAGCTGTTTCGTTTCTTGGTATTTAAGTAATAAGGATAAGGGGCACTAATTTTAAACAGAATGTAAAACAGATTTCATGTTTGCAGAAAAATCGTCGACATGTAAAAACTCTCTCTCTCTCTTTGTAATGTATACGGTCACCATTTCTGACCTACAGCCTATTTTTTATTAATTGCATTTTGAAATTGTTATCATAGTATGCATTTTGCTCTGTGAAAATGAACTATGTGACAGTATAGCTTAGCAATGTTGACTATAAACAAATTAAGAAAAGCTAGTGATGTCAATGGTGTAGCCACCGTTGCTTGTTGTCGCTGTGTAGCCCAAGGCATAAAGGACATTTACACAGGTTACTGTAAGGGCCTGCCATTGCGGCACAGTGCCCTTACTGGCATTTGGCCCTTATACCCCACCAGGTTACCTGCCTCTCAAACCTGATGTACAGCTTTATACATGCTAAGATTCTTTGGTAGGCTGCTGTGCTTTTATGTGGATTGTTTTTTGTGTGCAATAGTGAACTTGTGCCATATACATGATAGATTGATAATAGTCTGCAGACCTAATTTAAACATTTTTGATAGCGTATGAATGTATTTTATTTTCTATGAAATTGCAGAATATTCCAAGCATCTTTAAACATGGAAAAGAAAACCCAAAATAAACGTAAATACGAGGATGAACACAGAACATTCTTAACGGAATGGGAAAACTTGTATTTTTTCATAGATCACAAAGGCAAACCCCTCTGTCTGATATGCCAGACTGCACTAACACACTTCAAGTGTTCAAATCTTCAACGTCATTTTAGCACACATCATGCTAAAATGGACGAGGAATTCCCTATAGGTACTGAACTACGATCTCACAAGGTAAAAACTTTGAAGGGTCAAATTGCAAAACAAACACAAGTGTTCCAGAAATTTTCCAAACATTCTGAGACAGTTACACATGCCTCTTATAAAGTTGCTTGGAATATTGCCCGTGCAAAAAAACCTTATAATGAAGGTGAATTTGTTAAAAAATGTCTCACAGATGTAGTGTCCATCCTGTGCCCAGAAAATATAGCTCTGAAAAAAATGGTTTCAGACCTACAACTCTCACGACATACAGTTGAGCATAGAATATCAGACATAAATGTTTCTGTTGAATCTCAATTAACTTCTGATCTTCAAAAATGTGAATACCTCAGCATTGCACTAGATGAGTCTTGTGATGTCCAGGACAAATCTCAATTGGCAATATTTGTACGGACTGTTTCAAAGGATTGTGTAATCCAGGAAGAACTCCTTGATATAATGCCTTTAAAAGACCGAACCCGGGGCATTGATGTGAAAGAAACACTGATGGATGTTATGGCAAAATCAAAGTTGCCTATATCAAAGCTTACAGCAATGGCAACTGATGGGGCACCATCCATGGTTGGATCTGTGAATGGCCTTGTGGGACTGTGCCGGGCTGACAAACAGTTCCCTGACTTCTGGACGTTTCACTGCATCATCCATCGGGAGCAACTGGTATCTAAAAAGTTACATTTGGATCACGTAATGGATCCTGTCCTAAAAATAGTCAATTTTATTCGCACACATGCTCTCAATCACAGACAATTTAGGAATCTCATTGCTGAGCTTGACCAAGGTCTTCCAGGCGACCTGCCACTTTCAAAAGGTAAAGTCTTATCTCGTTTTTTGGAACTTTTGAACCCTGTGAAGATTTTTATGGAAGCAAAAGGAAAGGAATACCCTGAGCTGTCAGATCCACAATGGGTTTTAGACCTGGCATTTCTTGTGGACATGCTGCGGCATCTCGACAGACTCAACCTGGATCTTCAAGGGAAATTCAAGATACTGCCTGACATGGTGCAAAGTATATTTTCTTTTATCAGCACACTCAATTTGTTCAATACTCAACTTCAAAAGGGAGATCTAACACATTTTCCTTTACTGTTAAAGGAAAGTGAACAAGTACCTGATATCTTAAAAAGTAGCACAGCACGGTATGCAATATTGACTGAAGAACTTAAAGACAGCTTTCTGGAAAGATTCCATGATCTACAGCTGAAAAAACCTCAGATTAGATTCCTAGTTGACCCTTTCAATACGGATGCCAACACTTTGAAAGCCCCTTTAGTCACAGATGAAGCAAGTACACAGATTGAGATGCTTGAATTTTATGAGGATGACCGACTTAAATCTGTCCTGAAAGATGGAACAATTGAGTTCTGGAGAACTGTACCAATGGAGAAATACCCCAATGTCAAATGTGCAGCACTCAGACTTTTATCAATGTTTGGTTCTACTTACCTTTGTGAGTCTTTTTTTTCTACACTAAAACAAGTTAAATCAAAGCATAGATCTGTTCTAACAGATACACATGTAAGAGAATTACTGCGAGTAGCGACAACCGCATATGACCCAGAATTTAAAAAAATGATTGATAACAAGGACTGTCAGAAGTCTCACTAAGAAAAAGGACAGCAGGGGACGTGGCATGACCGAGCTTCTGTGGACGCAGGGTAAGTGAACTTCACCGAAAATTTGAAAAATTATCCTGCCTGGGAGACCATAGGCACCCCACACCTACTCACCGGTGCTCCTAAAGCTCCCCTGCACTTTACAAGTTGTTCACTTGGTAACTGCCTGGTGTACCCTCGTTGTCTTTTAGTACTGGCATCCTGTGTGTGTGCTATCATTTATTTTAGCTACTCTGATCCTTATGCACAATAGGCATCTATGCCTTTCTGTTTGGTGCTCGTAGCCCTGATTACTGCCTGGTCTTTGTTTGAAATGTTATTGGGACTTTTTTGCTCTTTATATAAATCTGGTGGTTGATAGGGGGCGTGGCTTGGCCGGGCATGTGAGTAGACGCTGACTCCGTGAGCTCCCTAATAATCCTCTTAAAAATCCTTATTCCTGCACCCTATACACGCCTGGGTTGCCCCAAACCAAGCACAGAGCCCCACCGCTGCATAGAGACTTCGTTTGTGCCAGCTTGAAGGCTCCAAAAGAACTCCTGCACCTGATCTCAGTGCAGCCTCGGACACTCACCGCGAGGCACGACCCGCCATCTTGCATCCTGACACACTCAGTGCCTGCGACGGGACCCTCTTCCCCTCCCGACGTCCACAAACAACAGCGGCAGGGTGAGACTCGCCCCATCTCCCCGCCTGACTGCTCTGCACAGAACCCGGAGAGCGGGTGTGACGTGCGTCCGCAGCTCCGTCCCCCCGCTCGGCGTACACAGCCTGGAGCGGCCGGCTGGACGTGGGAGCTAGCCGCCCTCCATTTCAACACCCCGCGGGAGGTGGCGGCTCCCTAAGGAGAATCGGCGGAGAGACAGGTGAGCCTGCCAGTGCCACTGGACAGCTTAGAGACGATACGGGAGGAAGCGGGGTAGGACACAGAGGCGGCATCCTCCCCCTATCCCTCACCCCAGATCCCTTCCTCTGGCTGAAACATACCCAATGCCCTACCCTAACCTCCAGAACCAACACCTCTCCTAAACCTCTGCCTTGGACACTTTTATCTGTCTGGGAGCCCTGTATACACTCCAGGTCCTAAGCCCTATACACCTGAGACTGGGCCTGATACTCCTGGCTTTTTTTTTCACCCTCCCCATTATTTCTCTTTTTTCAAGAGGAGCCATTTTGGAGGCACGGGGTACTCCCAATTGTCTACACAGCTTGCTCCCCCTGCTGGTCTTCTAAGAAATTACATTCCACGCTCCAGACATCCCAGCAGCAATGGGGAAATCTACTGCTGCAACAGCTGCGGCTAAACTGGAAAAATATGCCCGCCCTTCCCAAGCCTCATCCTCAGCTCAGCCCCCCCAGACCCCTAACCCCCCTCCACCTTCACAGGCAGAAGATGAACCACCGCCTCCTGAGAATCCTGCCCAATCCACGCAACAGATACTGGCCATATCGGCGTCTGAACAGAGAGTCACCGATAAGATTGGCCAGGTGCAGTCAGACATTTCCCTCATTCGTCATGATATGCAAAAAATAAGAGAGAGAGTGGGAGAAGCGGAACATCACATATCTGACCTGGAAGATACAACCAACCCCCTTAAGACTGCGGTCGCTGACTTAACCACACAGATGTCAGCTGTCAAGTCTAAGCTCTCGGATATGGAGGGGCGGCTGCGTCGCAACAATGTACGCTTTGTGGGCCTCCCCGAGAGAGCGGAGGGTTCTGCCCCTGAGAAGTTCCTCGAGAGGTGGCTCCGGGACCTGTTTCCAGATGGAGACTTTAGTCAACACTTCGCGGTTGAAAGGGCCCATCGTCTTCCTGCTAGGGCCCCACCTCCGGGTGCACCCCCACGTACATTCATCGCCCGCTTCTTGCACTACAGGGACAGAGATGCCGTCCTCCGTCTTGCCCGTGTACAGGGTCCCCTAAAGTTTGACAACCAAGTTGTGGCAGCGTATCCAGATTTCGCCGCGGACATCCAGAAGACAAGAGCCCAGTTTCTCCAGGTCAAGAGAAAACTCCGAGACCGCCAGATCCAATACTCCATGCTCTTCCCGGCGCGTCTGCGGGTAGTATTGGATGGAGACTCTCACTTCTTTAACACTCCACAAGAGGCTGAACACTGGCTTGATCGTAGGCCATAACGCTCTGACTGACCTTCCACATGTGAGCATAAATGTTCTGTTTTCTCTAAGAGGTGGACTTCTGTCATATCAATGCTTAATTGTGTTTTATGCAAGCAACTCAGGCTATCTAATCTTTTTTTTTTTTTCTAAATCTAATCCTCATACAGGAAATGTGTTCCCAAATGGAGCTTAATGCTAGGAAATAGTTAACAGATAGGTGACCGCTGGTCTCTATACCCCGAGGGTTTTTTTTCTTTTCTCGTCTTCTCTCTTTTTATAGTTATCTGTTAGTTAGGTTATCTGTTTAGGTTACTAGGGATCCAAAGTATATCTAATGTTCGATAGGTATACCGGGTGGGCTGGGATGTTGGGGTTGTTTTTTCTCCCTGTACTCTTTCTCCTTCCCTTTTTCTTTTCCCCATTATTTATTTTAAAATGTAAAATGGCAATCTATACAATTCTACTAAGATGTGCTTGCAAAAATGAATATATGTGCAGGTATAGACGTCGGGTGTTGACGATTCTCACAAAAGATACACTAGCATTAACGACATTTAAAGCAAAGGGACTTAGACTATGGGTGTATTCCCTCTTCCATATCCTTATGGCCCGAAAAAACTCATCTTCTTTTCTAGCTAACATCTATGTCTTTCTTCATCCTTTTATTACATCTGCTCTACACTACAAATGTCTCAGTCTCAACCTTTAGCGGGGCTCCGCATACTCGGCTGGAACGTCCGTGGACTTAATGACCGCATCAAGCGTTCCCTGGTCCTCTCAGAGATTAAAAAACACGGGGCAGACATAGTGTGCCTATCGGAAACCCACTTGGTAGGAACTAGATCCATGTCCCTTAAAAAACCCTGGGTGGGCCACATGTTCCACTCCACTTTTTCGCCCAATGCTAGAGGCGTATCTATTTTGGTCAAGAAAACCATTAATTTTCACCTCACTCACCACCAAATAGACCAATATGGTAGATATATTTTCCTTAGGGCACACATAAACCATACCCTTATGAACATACTTGCTGTATATATCCCCCCCCCCTATAGTAATGAGGTGCTCAGGAAGGCGGTAACGTTTTTGGCCTCTTTCCCATCAGCTCCAATGGTCTGTATAGGGGACTTCAATAATATTTTAGATAAACACTTGGACAAACTATCAGGCTCGGAGCGCCCTGCACTCCCCTCTGCCCCTTCCCCTACCCCGTTTGCAAAACTCAATCTGGTCGATGCTTGGAGATATAGACACCCAAAGCAAACACAATTCTCCTGCTACTCAGCGGGACATCAGGCATTCTCCAGAATAGACCTGGCACTTGTCTCTCCAGACCTTATACATAAAACGATGGCAATTGAATACCTACAAAGAGGGATATCAGACCACTCTCCTATAGTGATTACTCTTGATCTTATGCCACCAAAGGGTGCTGCTACTTGGAGACTGAATCCCTTCTGGCTTACCCTCATGGTGGATGATGAGAGATTGGTTGGGGAGTGGAGAGATTTCCAGGAGAATAATGTCTCCTGTACAGACTCTGGTATACGACACGACACGTTTAAAGCCGTTATGCGGGGATCCCTTATAAAAAATATAGCAGCCATTAAAAAAGCTAGTAGGGCGGAGGAAGTGAAGCTGGAGAAAATATGCTCCCAGAGTGAGGCCACATATTTAGAGTCAGGATTACTTGGGGATAGGGAAAGGTGGGATGGGGCACGTAAGGCTTGGACTGACTATCTACTAGATAAGTCCAAGCGTAGCCTCCTCTTCTCCTCGCATGCTAGATACTCCCAGTCGGATGTAAGTGGCACCTACTTGGCATATCTAGCCCGAGATGACAGGACAATGAACTCTGTTCAAAAAATCTGCGACCCTCGGGGTATGGAATACTTCACCACCCCTGACATCGCTCAGACCTTCTTGTCATTCTATTCCTCGCTGTACTTGTCTCGGGCGACATACACCCCGATCCAACTAACCCAATACCTCTCACAGATCCCAATCCCCACCCTCTCCCAGAACTCTATTGACCTCTCAGAAGCGGATATTACAGCCTCGGAGGTTGAGGCAGCTATTGCCTCTTTCCCAAACAAAAAATCCACCGGTAGCGATGGCATCCCGATAGAGGTGTACAAAAAACACAAGGAATACTTCATCCCTTATCTCCTCCAGTTATATAACGATCTTACACGGTGTGGCGGTCTCCCCCCATCTATGTCAGAGGCAATAATAGTGGTGATCCCAAAACCTGGAAAAGACCCTACCCTCCCAGATTCCTATCGCCCTATCTCACTCCTCCAAACAGACGTGAAGATACTAGCAAAAATTCTAGCAATTAGACTCAACGCAGTGATCACCACGGTGATACACGAAGACCAATCGGGCTTTATGCCAGGGCGGTCCACAACCCGAAATCTTAGGCGGCTCTTTTGTCATTTGCAGGGGGGTACGAACTGCGGGGAGGGGGCGGTGGTAGTGTCACTTGATGCGGCCAAAGCCTTCGACTCCGTTGAATGGGGTTACCTATGGGAGGTCCTGCAGCGTTTCGCTTTTGGTCCTGTTTTTATTAATTGGGTCCGTCTCCTCTATTCCTCCCCGAAGGCCCGTATGTTGGTCAATGGGTTCGTGACATCGGCATTTACACTTCACAGAGGGACTAGACAGGGATGCCCTCTATCCCCCACCCTCTTAGCTATAGAACCATTGGCTATCTTGCTCCGTACATCCCCACTGATTAAAGGTATCCCCCTGGGGGGACAGACTGATGTGGTCGCCTTATATGCAGACGATACTCTCCTTTTTCTTAATGACGCTGAAACCTCCCTCCAGGCTATGTTGGAAATTGTAGAGACATTTGGGGCGTTCTCGGGCCTCCTGATAAACTGGGGGAAATCTAGCATCCTTCCTATTTCAGGCATAATTCCAAATGAACTGATTTCCTCCTCCCCCCTCCAGTGGGTCCTAAAATTCAAATATCTGGGGGTCTGGGTCACCCCTAGGGTGACTGACTTCAGATCGCTTAATATCGACCCGGTCACTACTGAAGTTAAGGGGCGTATTCACCAATGGAGGAAACTCCCCCTCATAGTTATGGGACGAGTCAATCTCACCAAAATGACAATACTCCCCAAGTATCTATATTTGCTGCAACATTCCCCGGTTTATATACCCAAGCATACCTTTATGAGTATAAATAGCCTAATCTCATCTTTTATTTGGGGGAATAGACCACCTAGAATTGCATTCAGAACACTAACTAAATCAAGAGTGGATGGAGGCCTGGGTCTTCCAAATATCCAAGCATATTATATAGCAGCCCAACTAGCGCACCTCTCAGACTGGATCCTGGGACGATGTGGGTCTACCTTTGAGTGCGCCTATGCCGAGTGTGTGGGGTCCCGCCTTTCTCCAATTCAATTCCTTCTCTCCTGTCCTTTCACTCCTACTACTTCTCCTCTTTTTCGACAGGCGCTAATGGTGTGGCGACAAGCACATAAGATGTGCGGCTGGGGTGGTGTGGAGGTGGAGACCCCTCTGTGGTATAACAGAACTTACCCTGAATTTAGGAGACTCTCGTCTGAGGGTTTTTGGATGGGGGTGGGTCTAAAATCTGTTTCCCAGCTGTTTCTGGAGGGAACTATTAAAACATTCCAACAGCTGTCTGAAGAATTCCAGCTGTCAAACAGGCTTTTCTTCCGATACCTACAGCTGAGACATGCCGCTCAGGCCCAGTTTAGTAATCTCCCTCCCCCCACCTCCCCAATTAAAACCCTTCTTAACAACTTGTCTACAAAGGGCCAGGTGTCTGCTATATACAGCTACCTTATCGGACAAATAGAGTGTGACAGTTTGGACTTAGATCAGATGACATGTGCCCTAGATGTACCTCACCTGCGGCTGACTTCTGGCACATGCTCTGGTCCTGCCCACAGATCTATGCATTCTGGGAAGCGGTTTGGACAGATATAGGTATTACTGAACCCTCAATCCCAGCCTTTGATCCCAAATACTGCATGTTCGCCCTTGACCTTGAAGAAAATTTATCGCCCGCAATATATAAATATGTACTCTGTCTAACAACTCTGGCTAAGGTCCTTATCGCCAGGAAGTGGTTCGATGTTACGTGTCCAAATATCTATAATTGGAGAGCCTTGGTGAATGAGGTCTCCGGGCATGAGAGATTCACCTACAGAGTTAGGGGCTCTCCCGCCTCATACCTGAATAAGTGGAGCAGATGGACGTCCTCTAGATTTGCCACAGCTATTGACGTTCAACACAATCTTAATAACGGCTGAATTAACTAATAAAGCTGGCTATTAGTGTGTCAAGTATAAAGATGACTCAGCACCTCCATTCACCCTCGACTATGCACATCTTTTAATCATGACAATGTACAACTGCCATATGCATGATACTATCCTAGGATTTTCAATTGTTCTCTTTCTATTTTACTTTTTCCCTATCTTCCCTTTTTATATATTTTTTTTTTCCTCTTCCTTCCTCTTCTCTCCTCTAATACTTTATTTTCCTTCTATCTGTCTCTCCTCCTTAAAGGAGAAAGTAAGCTCTTAAAGCAGTTTAGCTATTTAGATATAAAGTTGAAAAAATAAATAATTTGGATTTCATATGCAAAGCACGAAGTGTACAACTATATTATTTAAGCATTCAATCTTTCGGATGGACTATACAAGAAATACACAAGAAATGTTTAATGAGAATGAGATGCTTTATTATCATTGCTCCTAACAGATATTAATGTACCTCTGTTATAACTGTATGCTTGTGCTTGATGTACACTTTTTATGCAATAAAAAACTACACAATTAAAAAAAAAAAAAATCTGGTGGTTGATATTTCACTGGCGGTGTTCTGGCCACCACCCTACTGCTGGACTATTCTACAATCTACCAACGTTGACATGGCTGATCTTCTGAACCTGTTGCTCATGTATGTAAAGATTTCTCCTGCTAATTGTGCCACCTTTTTAGCTCCTGCTAAAGAGGATTTAACACAAATCTGTCTCACAGACCCAGGAGGAAAATCGATTATTGTTCCAAAGTTGAAAGTTAATAAAAAATGTTTTTAAAAAAATACACATTTTATGTACTCTTTCCATGCGGTTGTCTTTTCATGTGCTTGTCTGCTTGTTTACACAAAGGCCCTTATTCAGATCTGAGTGCAGCACAAATTTGTTTTCAAAATGGGAAAAACCATGTACACTGCAGGTGGGGCAGATGTAATGTGCAGAGAGAGTTAGATTTGGGTGGGGTGTGCTGAAACTGAAATCTTATTTGCAGTGTAAAAATAAAACCGCCAATATTTTCCATGCACAGAAACAAAATAACTCAACCAAATCTAACTCTCCTTGCACATGTTACATTTGCCACTCCTGCAGTGCACATGGTGTTGCACATTTTGAGAACAAATTTGTACTGCGATCATATCTGAATAAGGGCCAAAGTCATGCTCCTTCAAATGTTATTTTAAGGCCAAGCCACGCCCTATTAAAAAATGGGGCGTGGTCTTCCGGGAGCTAGGTCACGCCCATTTTTTTATTGTTGCGGCTCTTTGACTTAACAGAATTTTTTTGGGGGCTCTTCAGCTCAGATGGGTTGGCCACCCCTGCTCTATCACCTATCCTCTATCACCTATCCCCTATCCTCTATCACCTATCCTCTATCACCTATCCCCTATCCTCTATCACCTATCCTCTATCACCTATCCTCTATCACCTATCCCCTATCCTCTATCCCCTATCCTCTATCACCTATCCCCTATTAAATATCCTCTATCCCCTATCCTCTATCACCTATCCCCTATTAAATATCCTCTATCCCCTATCCTCTATCACCTATCCCCTATCACCTATCCCCTATCCCCAATCACCTATCCTTTATCACCTATCCCCTATCCTCTATCACCTTTCCCCTATCACCTATCCCCTATCATCTATCCCCTATCATCTATCACCTATCCCCTATCACCTATCCCCTATCACCTATCCCCTATCACCTATCCCCTATCACCTATCCCCTATCACCTATCCCCTATCACCTATCCCCTATCATCTATCCCCTATCACCTATCCCCTATCACCTATCCCCTATCACCTATCCTCTATCACCTATCCCCTATCATCTATCACCTATCCCCTATCATCTATCCTCTATCATCTATCACCTATCCCCTATCATCTATCACCTATCCCCTATCATCTATCACCTATCCTCTATCATCTATCACCTATCCCCTATCCTCTATCCCCTATCCTCTATCCCCTATCCCCTATCACCTATCCCCTATCATCTATCACCTATCACCTATCCAATATCATCTATCCCCTATCATCTATCACCTATCCCCTATCATCTATCACCTATCCTCTATCATCTATCACCTATCCCCTATCCTCTATCCCCTATCACCTATCCCCTATCCTCTATCACCTATCATCTATCACCTATCCTCTATCACTTATCCCCTATCACCTATCCCCTATCACCTATCCCCTATCACCTATCCCCTATCCTCTATCACCTATCCCCTATCACTTATCCCCTATCCTCTATCACCTATCCCCTATCCTCTATCACCTATCCCCTATCACCTATCCCCTATCATCTATCCCCTATCACCTATCCCCTATCCTCTATCACATATCCCCTATCACCTATCCCCTATCACCTATCCCCTATCCTCTATCATCTATCACCTATCCTCTATCACCTATCCCCTATCTCCTATCCCCTATCATCTATCACCTATCCCCTATCCTCTATCACCTATCCCCTATCCTCTATCACCTATCCTCTATCACCTATCCCCTATCATCTATCACCTATCCCCTATCATCTATCACCTATCCCCTATCCTCTATCCTCTATCACCTATCCTCTATCACCTATCACCTATCCCCTATCACCTATCCTCTATCACCTACCCCCTATCACCTATCCCCTATCCTCTATCCCCTATCCTCTATCCCCTATCCTCTATCCCCTATCACCTATCCCCTATCCTCTATCCCCTATCCTCTATCACCTATCCCCTATAATCTATCACCTATCCTCTATCACCTATCCCCTATCATCTATCACCTATCCTCTATCACCTATCCCCTATCCTCTATCACCTATCCTCTATCACCTATCCCCTATCGCCTATCACCTATCCCCTATCATCTATCACCTATCCCCTATCATCTATCACCTATCCTCTATCACCTATCCTCTATCCCCTATCCTCTATCCCCTATCACCTATCCTCTATCACCTATCCCCTATCCCCTATCACCTATCATCTATCACCTATCCCCTATCACCTATCCCCTATCACCCCTATCACCTATCCCCTATCCTCTATCACCTTTCCCCTATCACCTATCCTCTATCATCTATCACCTATCCCCTATCACCTATCCCCTATCACCTATCCCCTATCACCTATCCCCTATCATCTATCACCTATCCTCTATCACCTATCCCCTATCCCCTATCACCTATCCTCTATCACCTATCCTCTATAACCTATCCCCTATCACTTATCCCCTATCCTTTATCACCTATCCCCTATCCTCTATCACCTATCCTCTATCACCTATCATCTATCCCCTATCACCTATCATCTATCACCTATCCCCTATCACCTATCCTCTATCACCTATCCCCTATCACCTATCCCCTATCCTCTATCATCTATCACCTATCCTCTATCACCTATCCCCTATCCTCTATCACCTATCCCCTATCCTCTATCACCTATCCTCTATCACCTATCACCTATCCTCTATCACCTATCTTCTATCACCTATCCCCTATCATCTATCCTCTATCATCTATCACCTATCCCCTATCCTCTATCATCTATCACCTATCCCCTATCATCTATCACCTATCCCCTATCACCTATCCCCTATCCTCTATCACCTACCCCCTATCATCTATCACCTATCCCCTATCCTTTATCCCCTATCCTCTATCCCCTATCCTCTATCCCCTATCCTCTATCACCTATCCCCTATCACCTATCATCTATCCCCTATCACCTATCCTCTATCACCTATCCCCTATCACCTATCATCTATCCCCTATCCTCTATCACCTATCCTCTATCCTCTATCACCTATCCCCTATCACCTATCATCTATCACCTATCCCCTATCATCTATCACCTATCACCTATCCCCTATCCTCTATCACCTATCCTCTATCCCCTATCCTCTATCCCCTATCCTCTATCACCCTATCCTCTATCACCTATCCCCTATCCCCTATCACCTATCCCTATCACCTATCCCATATCACCTATCACCTATCCCCTATCCCCTATCACCTATCCCCTATCACCTATCCTCTATCACCTTTCCCCTATCACCTATCCCCTATCATCTATCACCTATCCCCTATCACCTATCCCCTATCACCTATCCCCTATCCTCTATCATCTATCACCTATCCCCTATCACCTATCCCCTATCACCTATCCTCTATCACCTTTCCCCTATCACCTATCCCCTATCACCTATCCTCTATCATCTATCCCCTATCACCTATCCCCCTATCACCTATCCCCTATCACCTATCCCCCTATCACCTATCCCCTATCACCTATCCCCTATCACCTATCCCCTATCACCTATCCCCTATCCTCTATCACCTATCCCCTATCACCTATCCCCTATCACCTATCCCCTATCGCCTATCTCCTATCACCTATCCCCTATCACCTATCCTCTATCACCTATCCCCTATCACCTATCCCCTATCCCCTATCTCCTATCCCCTATCACCTATCCCCTATCCTCTATCATCTATCACCTATCCTCTATCACCTATCCCCTATCTCCTATCACCTATCCCCTATCATCTATCACCTATCCCCTATCCTCTATCACCTATCCCCTATCACCTATCCCCTATCACCTATCCCCTATCATGTATCACCTATCCCCTATCATCTATCACCTATCCTCTATCACCAATCCTCTATCCCCTATCCCCTATCACCTATCCTCTATCACCTATCCCCTATCCTCTATCCCCTATCACCTATCCTCTATCACCTATCCCCTATCCTCTATCACCTTTCCCCTATCACCTATCCCCTATCACCTATCCCCTATCCTCTATCATCTATCACCTATCCCCTATCACCTATCCCCTATCACCTATCCCCTATCACCTATCCCCTATCATCTATCACCTATCCTCTATCACCTATCCCCTATCACCTATCCAAGATCCCTATCACCTATCCTCTATCACCTATCCTCTATCACCTATCCCCTATCACTTATCCCCTATCCTTTATCACCTATCCCCTATCCTCTATCACCTATCACCTATCCTCTATCACCTATCCCCTATCATCTATCCCCCTATCACCTATCATCTATCACCTATCCCCTATCACCTATCCTCTATCACCTATCCCCTATCCTCTATCATCTATCACCTATCCTCTATCACCTATCCCCTATCCTCTATCACCTATCCTCTATCACCTATCCCCTATCACCTATCCTCTATCACCTATCCCCTATCATCTATCACCTATCCCCTATCATCTATCCTCTATCATCTATCACCTATCCTCTATCATCTATCACCTATCCCCTATCATCTATCACCTATCCCCTATCCCCTATCACCTATCCCCTATCACCTATCCTCTATCACCTACCCCCTATCACCTATCCTCTATCCCCTATCCTCTATCCCCTATCCCCTATCCTCTATCACCTATCCCCTATCCTCTATCACCTATCCCCTATCATCTATCCCCTATCACCTATCCTCTATCACCTATCCCCTATCATCTATCCCCTATCCTCTATCCTCTATCACCTATCCCCTATCACCTATCATCTATCACCTATCCCCTATCATCTATCACCTATCCCCTATCCTCTATCACCTATCCTCTATCCCCTATCCTCTATCCCCTATCCTCTATCACCTATCCTCTATCACCTATCCCCTATCCTCTATCCCCTATCACCTATCCTCTATCACCTATCCCCTATCACCTATCCCATATCACCTATCACCTATCCCCTATCACCTATCCTCTATCACCTATCCCCTATCACCTATCCCCTATCACCTATCCCCTATCCCCTATCACCTAACCCCTATCATCTATCACCTATCACCTATCCCCTATCATCTATCACCTATCCTCTATCCCCTATCACCTATCCCCTATCACCTATCCCCTATCCCCTATCACCTATCCCCTATCATCCATCACCTATCACCTATCCCCTATCATCTATCACCTATCCCCTATCATCTATCCTCTATCATCTATCACCTATCCCCTATCATCTATCACCTATCCCCTATCACCTATCCCTATCACCTATCCTCTATCACCTACCCCCTATCATCTATCACCTATCCCCTATCCTCTATCCCCTATCCTCTATCCCCTATCACCTATCCCCTATCACCTATCCCCTATCCTCTATCACCTTTCCCCTATCACCTATCCCCTATCACCTATCCCCTATCCTCTATCATCTATCACCTATCCCCTATCACCTATCCTCTATCACCTATCCCCTATCACCTATCCCCTATCACCTATCCCCTATCATCTATCACCTATCCTCTATCACCTATCCCCTATCACCTATCAAAGATCCCCTATCACCTATCCTCTATCACATATCCTCTATCACCTATCCCCTATCACTTATCCCCTATCCTTTATCACCTATCCCCTATCCTCTATCACCTATCACCTATCCTCTATCACCTATCCCCTATCATCTATCCCCTATCACCTATCATCTATCACCTATCCCCTATCCTCTATCACCTATCCCCTATCACCTATCCCCTATCCTCTATCATCTATCACCTATCCTCTATCACCTATCCCCTATCCTCTATCACCTATCCCCTATCCTCTATCACCTATCCCCTATCCTCTATCACCTATCCTCTATCACCTATCCCCTATCATCTATCACCTATCCCCTATCATCTATCCTCTATCATCTATCACCTATCCCCTATCATCTATCCTCTATCATCTATCACCTATCCCCTATCATCTATCACCTATCCCCTATCACCTATCCCCTATCACCTATCCTCTATCACCTACCCCCTATCATCTATCACCTATCCCCTATCCTCTATCCCCTATCCTCTATCACCTATCCCCTATCACCTATCATCTATCCCCTATCCTCTATCACCTATCCCCTATCATCTATCCCCTATCCTCTATCACCTATCCTCTATCCTCTATCACCTATCCCCTATCACCTATCATCTATCACCTATCCCCTATCATCTATCACCTATCCCCTATCCTCTATCACCTATCCTCTATCCCCTATCCTCTATCCCCTATCCTCTATCACCTATCCCCTATCCTCTATCCCCTATCACCTATCCTCTATCACCTATCCCCTATCACCTATCCCATATCACCTATCACCTATCCCCTATCACCTATCCCCTATCACCTATCCTCTATCACCTATCCCCTATCACCTATCCCCTATCACCTATCCCCTATCCCCTATCACCTAACCCCTATCATCTATCACCTATCCCCTATCATCTATCACCTATCCTCTATCCCCTATCACCTATCCCCTATCCCCTATCACCTATCCCCTATCACCTATCCCCTATCATCCATCACCTATCACCTATCCCCTATCATCTATCACCTATCCCCTATCACCTATGCTTTATCACCTATCACCTATCCCCTATCACCTATCCCCTATCACCTATCCCCTATCACCTATCCCCTATCACCTATCCCCTATCACCTATCCTCTATCCCCTATCACCTATCCCCTATCCTCTATCCCCTATCACCTATCCCCTATCCTCTATCACCTATCCCCTATCCTCTATCCCCTATCACCTATCCTCTATCCCCTATCCCCTATCCTCTATCCCCTATCCTCTATCCTCTATCCCCTATCCTCTATCCCCTATCCTCTATCCCCTATCACCTATCCCCTATCCTCTATCACCTATCACCTATCCCCTATTCTCTATACCCTATCCTCTATCCCCTATCCTCTATCCCCTATCCCCTATCCCCTATCACCTATCCCCTATCATCTATCCCCTATCACCTATCCTCTATCACCTATCCCCTATCACCTATCCCCTATCACCTATCCCCTATCACCTATCCCCTATCACCTATCCTCTATCACCTATCCCCTATCACCTATCCTCTATCCCCTATCACCTATCCCCTATCATCTATCCCCTATCACCTATCCCCTATCATCTATCACCTATCACCTATCCCCTATCATCTATCACCTATCCCCTATCCGCTATCACCTATCCCCTATCCTATATCCTCTATCACCTATCCCCTATCACCTATCCTCTATCACCTATCGCCTATCCCCTATTACCTATCCCCTATCATCTATCACCTATCCTCTATCACCTATCCCCTATCCTCTATCCCCTATCACCTATCTCCTATCCCCTATCACCTATCCTCTATCCCTATCACCTATCCCCTATCACCTATCCCCTATCCTCTATCCCCTATCACTTATCCCCTATCCCCTATCATCTATCCCCTATCTCCTATCCCCTATCACCTATCCCCTATCATCTATCACCTATCCCATATCACCTATCCCCTATCCCCTATCCTCTATCACCTATCCCCTATCATCTATCACCTATCCCCTATCATCTATCACCTATCACCTATCCCCTATCATCTATTACCTATCATCTATCCTCTATCCCTATCACCTATCACCTATCCCCTATCACCTATCCCCTATCCTCTATCCCCTATCATCTATCACCTATCACCTATCCCCTATCATCTATCACCTATCCCCTATCATCTATCACCTATCCCCTATCCCCTATCACCTATGCTTTATCACCTATCCCCTATCACCTATCCCCTATCACCTATCCCCTATCATCTATCCCCTATCACCTATCACATATCCCCTATCACCTATCCTCTATCACCTATCCCCTATCCCCTATCATCTATCACCTATCCCCTATCACCTATCCCCTATCACCTATCCCCTATCCCCTATCACCTATCACCTATCCCCTATCATCTATCCCCTATCCTCTATCACCTATCCCCTATCCTCTATCACCTATCCTCTATCACCTATCCCCTATCACCTATCCCCTATCACCTATCCCCTATCCTCTATCCCCTATCACCTATCCCCTATCATCTATCCCCTATCTCCTATCCCCTATCCCCTATCATCTATCACCTATCCCCTATCACCTATCCCCTATCCTCTATCCCCTATCACCTATCCCCTATCCTCTATCACCTATCCCCTATCATCTATCACCTATCACCTATCCCCTATCCCCTATCACCTATCCCCTATCCTCTATCCCCTATCCTCTATCACCTATCCCCTATAATCTATCACCTATCCTCTATCACCTATCCCCTATCATCTATCACCTATCCTCTATCACCTATCCCCTATCACCTATCATCTATCACCTATCCCCTATCCTCTATCACCTATCCTCTATCACCTATCCCCTATCACCTATCCCCTATCACCTATCCCCTATCCCCTATCATCTATCACCTATCCCCTATCATCTATCACCTATCCTCTATCACCTATCCTCTATACCCTATCCCCTATCACCTATCCTCTATCACCTATCCCCTATCCTCTATCCCCTATCACCTATCCTCTATCACCTATCCCCTATCACCTATCCCCTATCACCTATCCCCTATCACCTATCCCCTATCCTCTATCACCTTTCCCCTATCACCTATCCCCTATCACCTATCCTCTATCATCTATCACCTATCCCCTATCACCTATCCCCTATCACCTATCCCCTATCATCTATCACCTATCCTCTATCACCTATCCCCTATCCTCTATCACCTATCCTCTATCACCTATCCCCTATCACTTATCCCCTATCCTTTATCACCTATCCCCTATCCTCTATCACCTATCACCTATCCTCTATCACCTATCCCCTATCATCTATCCCCTATCACCTATCATCTATCACCTATCCCCTATCACCTATCCTCTATCACCTATCCCCTATCACCTATCCCCTATCCTCTATCATCTATCACCTATCCTCTATCACCTATCCTCTATCACCTATCCCCTATCCTCTATCACCTATCCTCTATCACCTATCCTCTATCAA
>NW_028142591.1:0-48936 GCF_055691185.1 Crinia signifera
TACCCGCCCACTTCCGCTTCGGGGCCAGCAACAGTTGCCAGGGCAAACCTGGGCATGGCAGGGGGCTTAAGGGGGCCTGGACCTGTCCACTTCCGCTTTGGGGGCCAGCAACATTTGCCAGGGCAACCCTGGGCATGGCAGGGGGCTTAAGGGGGCCTGGACCCGCCCACTTCCGCTTTGAGGGCCAGCCACAGTTGCCAGGGAAACCCTGGGCATGGCAGAGGGCTTAAAGGGGCCTGGACCCGCCCACTTCCGCTTTGGGGGCCAGCAACAGTTGCCAAGGCAACCCTGGGCAAGGCAGGGGGCTGAAGGGGGCCTGGACCCGCCCTCTTCCGCTTTGGGGGCCAGCAACAGTTGCCAAGGCAACCCTGGGCAAGGCAGGGGGCTGAAGGGGGCCTGGACCCGCCCTCTTCCGCTTTGGGGGCCAGCAACAGTTGCCAAGGCAACCCTGGGCAAGGCAGGGGGCTTATATGGGGCCTAAACCCGCCCACTTCCGCTTTGGGGGCCAGCAACAGTTGCCAGGGCAACCCTGGGCAAGGCAGGGGGCTTAAGGGGGCCTGGACCCGCACACTTCCGCTTTGGGGGCCAGCAACAGTTGCCAGGGCAACCCTGGGCATGGCAGGGGGCTGAAGGGCGCCAGGACCCGCCCACTTCCGCTTTGGGGGCCAGCAACAGTTGCCAGGGCAACAATGGGCAAGGCAGGGGGCTTAAGGGGGCCTGGACCCGCCCACTTCCGCTTTGGGGGCCAGCAACAGTTGCCAGGGCAAACCTGGGCATGGCAGGGGGCTTAAGGGGGCCAGGACCCGCCCACTTCCGCTTTGGGGGCCAGCAACAGTTGCCAGGGCAACCCTGGGCATGACAGGGGGCTTAAGGGGGCCTGGACCCGCCCACTTCCGCTTTGGGGGCCAGCAACAGTTGCCAGTGCAACATTGGGCATGGCAGGGGGATTAAGGGAGTCAGGACATGCCCACTTCCGCTTTGGGGGCTAGCAACAGTTGCCAGGACAACCCTGGGCATGGCAGGAGGCTGAAGGGCGCCATGACCCGCCCACTTCCGCTTTGGGGGCCAGCAACAGTTGCCAGGGCAACCCTGGGCATGGCAGGGGGCTTAAGGGGGCCTGGACCCGCCCACTTCCGCTTTAGGGGCCAGCAACAGTTGCCAGGGCAACCATGGGCATGGCAGGGGGCTTAAGGGCGCCTTGACCCGCCCACTTCCGCTTTGGGGGCAAGCAACAGTTGCCAGGGCAACCCTGGGCAAGGCAGGGGGCTTAAGGGGGCCAGGACCCGCCCACTTCCGCTTTGGGGGCCAGCAACAGTTGCCAGGGCAACCCTGGGCATGGCAGGGGGCTTAAGGGGGCCTGGACCCGCCCTCTTCCGCTTTGGGGGCCAGCAACAGTTGCCAAGGCAACCCTGGGCATGGCAGGGGGCTTAAGGGGGCCTGGACCCGCCCACTTCCGCTTTGGGGGCCAGCAACAGTTGCCAGGGCAACCCTGGGCATGGCAGGGCGCTTAAGGGGGCCTGGACCCGCCCACTTCCGCTTTAAGGGCAAGCAACAGTTGCCAGGGCAACCCTGGGCAAGGCAGGGGGCTTATATGGGGCCTGAACCCGCCCACTTCCGCTTTGGGGGCCAGCAACAGTTGACACGTCAACCCTGGGCATGGCAGGGGGCTGAAGGGCGCCAGGACCCGCCCACTTCCGCTTTGGGGGCCAGCAACAGTTGCCAGGGCAACAATGGGCAAGGCAGGGGGCTTAAGGGGGCCTGGACCCGCCCACTTCCGCTTTGGGGGCCAGCAACAGTTGCCAGGGCAAACCTGGGCATGGCAGGGGGCTTAAGGGGGCCAGGACCCGCCCACTTCCGCTTTGGGGGCCAGCAACAGTTGCCAGGGCAACCCTGGGCATGGCAGGGGGCTTAAGGGCGCCTGGACCCGCCCACTTCCGCTTTGGGGGCCAGCAACAGTTGCCAAGGCCACCCTGGGCAAGGCAGGGGGCTTAAGGGGGCCTGGACCCGCCCACTTCCGCTTTGGGGGCCAGCAACAGTTGCCAGTGCAACATTGGGCATGGCAGGGGGATTAAGGGAGTCAGGACATGCCCACTTCCGCTTTGGGGGCTAGCAACAGTTGCCAGGACAACCCTGGGCATGGCAGGAGGCTGAAGGGCGCCATGACCCGCCCACTTCCGCTTTGGGGGCCAGCAACAGTTGCCAGGGCAACCCTGGGCATGGCAGGGGGCTTAAGGGGGCCTGGACCCGCCCACTTCCGCTTTAGGGGCCAGCAACAGTTGCCAGGGCAACCATGGGCATGGCAGGGGGCTTAAGGGCGCCTTGACCCGCCCACTTCCGCTTTGGGGGCAAGCAACAGTTGCCAGGGCAACCCTGGGCAAGGCAGGGGGCTTAAGGGGGCCAGGACCCGCCCACTTCCGCTTTGGGGGCCAGCAACAGTTGCCAGGGCAACCCTGGGCATGGCAGGGGGCTTAAGGGGGCCTGGACCCGCCCTCTTCCGCTTTGGGGGCCAGCAACAGTTGCCAAGGCAACCCTGGGCATGGCAGGGGGCTTAAGGGGGCCTGGACCCGCCCACTTCCGCTTTGGGGGCCAGCAACAGTTGCCAGGGCAACCCTGGGCATGGCAGGGCGCTTAAGGGGGCCTGGACCCGCCCACTTCCGCTTTAAGGGCAAGCAACAGTTGCCAGGGCAACCCTGGGCAAGGCAGGGGGCTTATATGGGGCCTGAACCCGCCCACTTCCGCTTTGGGGGCCAGCAACAGTTGACACGTCAACCCTGGGCATGGCAGGGGGCTGAAGGGCGCCAGGACCCGCCCACTTCCGCTTTGGGGGCCAGCAACAGTTGCCAGGGCAACAATGGGCAAGGCAGGGGGCTTAAGGGGGCCTGGACCCGCCCACTTCCGCTTTGGGGGCCAGCAACAGTTGCCAGGGCAAACCTGGGCATGGCAGGGGGCTTAAGGGGGCCAGGACCCGCCCACTTCCGCTTTGGGGGCCAGCAACAGTTGCCAGGGCAACCCTGGGCATGGCAGGGGGCTTAAGGGCGCCTGGACCCGCCCACTTCCGCTTTGGGGGCCAGCAACAGTTGCCAAGGCCACCCTGGGCAAGGCAGGGGGCTTAAGGGGGCCTGGACCCGCCCACTTCCGCTTTGGGGGCCAGCAACAGTTGCCAGTGCAACATTGGGCATGGCAGGGGGATTAAGGGAGTCAGGACATGCCCACTTCCGCTTTGGGGGCTAGCAACAGTTGCCAGGACAACCCTGGGCATGGCAGGAGGCTGAAGGGCGCCATGACCCGCCCACTTCCGCTTTGGGGGCCAGCAACAGTTGCCAGGGCAACCCTGGGCATGGCAGGGGGCTTAAGGGGGCCTGGACCCGCCCACTTCCGCTTTAGGGGCCAGCAACAGTTGCCAGGGCAACCATGGGCATGGCAGGGGGCTTAAGGGCGCCTTGACCCGCCCACTTCCGCTTTGGGGGCAAGCAACAGTTGCCAGGGCAACCCTGGGCAAGGCAGGGGGCTTAAGGGGGCCAGGACCCGCCCACTTCCGCTTTGGGGGCCAGCAACAGTTGCCAGGGCAACCCTGGGCATGGCAGGGGGCTTAAGGGGGCCTGGACCCGCCCTCTTCCGCTTTGGGGGCCAGCAACAGTTGCCAAGGCAACCCTGGGCATGGCAGGGGGCTTAAGGGGGCCTGGACCCGCCCACTTCCGCTTTGGGGCCAGCAACAGTTGCCAGGGCAACCCTGGGCATGGCAGGGCGCTTAAGGGGGCCTGGACCCGCCCACTTCCGCTTTAAGGGCAAGCAACAGTTGCCAGGGCAACCCTGGGCAAGGCAGGGGGCTTATATGGGGCCTGAACCCGCCCACTTCCGCTTTGGGGGCCAGCAACAGTTGACACGTCAACCCTGGGCATGGCAGGGGGCTGAAGGGCGCCAGGACCCGCCCACTTCCGCTTTGGGGGCCAGCAACAGTTGCCAGGGCAACAATGGGCAAGGCAGGGGGCTTAAGGGGGCCTGGACCCGCCCACTTCCGCTTTGGGGGCCAGCAACAGTTGCCAGGGCAAACCTGGGCATGGCAGGGGGCTTAAGGGGGCCAGGACCCGCCCACTTCCGCTTTGGGGGCCAGCAACAGTTGCCAGGGCAACCCTGGGCATGGCAGGGGGCTTAAGGGCGCCTGGACCCGCCCACTTCCGCTTTGGGGGCCAGCAACAGTTGCCAAGGCCACCCTGGGCAAGGCAGGGGGCTTAAGGGGGCCTGGACCAACCCACTTCCGCTTTGGGGGCCAGCAACAGTTGCCAGGGCAACCCTGGGCAAGGCAGGGGGCTAGAGGGCGCCAGGACCCGCCCACTACCGCTTTGGGGGCTAGCAACAGTTGCCAGGGCAACCCTGGGCATGGCAGGGGGCTTAAGGGAGTCAGGACCCGCCCACTTCCGTTTTGGGGGCAGCAACAGTTGCCAGGGCAACCCTGGGCAAGGCAGGGGGCTTAAGGGGGCCTGGACCCGCCCACTTCCGCTTTGGGGGCCAGCAACAGTTGCCAGGGCAACCCTGGGCATGGCAGGGGGCTTAAGGGCGCCTGGACCCGCCCACTTCCGCTTTGGGGGCCAGCAACAGTTGCCAAGGCAACCCTGGGCAAGGCAGGGGGCTTAAGGGGGCCTGGACCCGCCCACTTCCGCTTTGGGGGCCAGCAACAGTTGCCAGGGCAACCCTGGGCATGGCAGGGCGCTTAAGGGGGCCTGGACCCGCCCACTTCCGCTTTAAGGGCAAGCAACAGTTGCCAGGGCAACCCTGGGCAAGGCAGGGGGCTTATATGGGGCCTGAACCCGCCCACTTCCGCTTTGGGGGCCAGCAACAGTTGACACGTCAACCCTGGGCATGGCAGGGGGCTGAAGGGCGCCAGGACCCGCCCACTTCCGCTTTGGGGGCCAGCAACAGTTGCCAGGGCAACAATGGGCAAGGCAGGGGGCTTAAGGGGGCCTGGACCCGCCCACTTCCGCTTTGGGGGCCAGCAACAGTTGCCAGGGCAAACCTGGGCATGGCAGGGGGCTTAAGGGGGCCAGGACCCGCCCACTTCCGCTTTGGGGGCCAGCAACAGTTGCCAGGGCAACCCTGGGCATGGCAGGGGGCTTAAGGGCGCCTGGACCCGCCCACTTCCGCTTTGGGGGCCAGCAACAGTTGCCAAGGCCACCCTGGGCAAGGCAGGGGGCTTAAGGGGGCCTGGACCCGCCCACTTCCGCTTTGGGGGCCAGCAACAGTTGCCAGTGCAACATTGGGCATGGCAGGGGGATTAAGGGAGTCAGGACATGCCCACTTCCGCTTTGGGGGCTAGCAACAGTTGCCAGGACAACCCTGGGCATGGCAGGAGGCTGAAGGGCGCCATGACCCGCCCACTTCCGCTTTGGGGGCCAGCAACAGTTGCCAGGGCAACCCTGGGCATGGCAGGGGGCTTAAGGGGGCCTGGACCCGCCCACTTCCGCTTTAGGGGCCAGCAACAGTTGCCAGGGCAACCATGGGCATGGCAGGGGGCTTAAGGGCGCCTTGACCCGCCCACTTCCGCTTTGGGGGCAAGCAACAGTTGCCAGGGCAACCCTGGGCAAGGCAGGGGGCTTAAGGGGGCCAGGACCCGCCCACTTCCGCTTTGGGGGCCAGCAACAGTTGCCAGGGCAACCCTGGGCATGGCAGGGGGCTTAAGGGGGCCTGGACCCGCCCTCTTCCGCTTTGGGGGCCAGCAACAGTTGCCAAGGCAACCCTGGGCATGGCAGGGGCTTAAGGGGGCCTGGACCCGCCCACTTCCGCTTTGGGGGCCAGCAACAGTTGCCAGGGCAACCCTGGGCATGGCAGGGCGCTTAAGGGGGCCTGGACCCGCCCACTTCCGCTTTAAGGGCAAGCAACAGTTGCCAGGGCAACCCTGGGCAAGGCAGGGGGCTTATATGGGGCCTGAACCCGCCCACTTCCGCTTTGGGGGCCAGCAACAGTTGACACGTCAACCCTGGGCATGGCAGGGGGCTGAAGGGCGCCAGGACCCGCCCACTTCCGCTTTGGGGCCAGCAACAGTTGCCAGGGCAACAATGGGCAAGGCAGGGGGCTTAAGGGGGCCTGGACCCGCCCACTTCCGCTTTGGGGGCCAGCAACAGTTGCCAGGGCAAACCTGGGCATGGCAGGGGGCTTAAGGGGGCCAGGACCCGCCCACTTCCGCTTTGGGGGCCAGCAACAGTTGCCAGGGCAACCCTGGGCATGGCAGGGGGCTTAAGGGCGCCTGGACCCGCCCACTTCCGCTTTGGGGGCCAGCAACAGTTGCCAAGGCCACCCTGGGCAAGGCAGGGGGCTTAAGGGGGCCTGGACCCGCCCACTTCCGCTTTGGGGGCCAGCAACAGTTGCCAGTGCAACATTGGGCATGGCAGGGGGATTAAGGGAGTCAGGACATGCCCACTTCCGCTTTGGGGGCTAGCAACAGTTGCCAGGACAACCCTGGGCATGGCAGGAGGCTGAAGGGCGCCATGACCCCGCCCACTTCCGCTTTGGGGGCCAGCAACAGTTGCCAGGGCAACCCTGGGCATGGCAGGGGGCTTAAGGGGGCCTGGACCCGCCCACTTCCGCTTTAGGGGCCAGCAACAGTTGCCAGGGCAACCATGGGCATGGCAGGGGGCTTTAAGGGCGCCTTGACCCGCCCACTTCCGCTTTGGGGGCAAGCAACAGTTGCCAGGGCAACCCTGGGCAAGGCAGGGGGCTTAAGGGGGCCAGGACCCGCCCACTTCCGCTTTGGGGGCCAGCAACAGTTGCCAGGGCAACCCTGGGCATGGCAGGGGGCTTAAGGGGGCCTGGACCCGCCCTCTTCCGCTTTGGGGGCCAGCAACAGTTGCCAAGGCAACCCTGGGCATGGCAGGGGGCTTAAGGGGGCCTGGACCCGCCCACTTCCGCTTTGGGGGCCAGCAACAGTTGCCAGGGCAACCCTGGGCATGGCAGGGCGCTTAAGGGGGCCTGGACCCGCCCACTTCCGCTTTAAGGGCAAGCAACAGTTGCCAGGGCAACCCTGGGCAAGGCAGGGGGCTTATATGGGGCCTGAACCCGCCCACTTCCGCTTTGGGGGCCAGCAACAGTTGACACGTCAACCCTGGGCATGGCAGGGGGCTGAAGGGCGCCAGGACCCGCCCACTTCCGCTTTGGGGGCCAGCAACAGTTGCCAGGGCAACAATGGGCAAGGCAGGGGGCTTAAGGGGGCCTGGACCCGCCCACTTCCGCTTTGGGGGCCAGCAACAGTTGCCAGGGCAAACCTGGGCATGGCAGGGGGCTTAAGGGGGCCAGGACCCGCCCACTTCCGCTTTGAAGGCCAGCAACAGTTGCCAGGGCAACCCTGGGCATGGCAGGGGGCTTAAGGGCGCCTGGACCCGCCCACTTCCGCTTTGGGGGCCAGCAACAGTTGCCAAGGCCACCCTGGGCAAGGCAGGGGGCTTAAGGGGGCCTGGACCAACCCACTTCCGCTTTGGGGGCCAGCAACAGTTGCCAGGGCAACCCTGGGCAAGGCAGGGGGCTAGAGGGCGCCAGGACCCGCCCACTACCGCTTTGGGGGCTAGCAACAGTTGCCAGGGCAACCCTGGGCATGGCAGGGGGCTTAAGGGAGTCAGGACCCGCCCACTTCCGTTTTGGGGGCCAGCAACAGTTGCCAGGGCAACCCTGGGCAAGGCAGGGGGCTTAAGGGGGCCTGGACCCGCCCACTTCCGCTTTGGGGGCCAGCAACAGTTGCCAGGGCAACCCTGGGCATGGCAGGGGGCTTAAGGGCGCCTGGACCCGCCCACTTCCGCTTTGGGGGCCAGCAACAGTTGCCAAGGCAACCCTGGGCAAGGCAGGGGGCTTAAGGGGGCCTGGACCCGCCCACTTCCGCTTTGGGGGCCAGCAACAGTTGCCAGGGCAACATTGGGCATGGCAGGGGGATTAAGGGAGTCAGGACATGCCCACTTCCGCTTTGGGGGCTAGCAACAGTTGCCAGGACAACCCTGGGCATGGCAGGGGGCTGAAGGGCGCCATGACCCGCCCACTTCCGCTTTGGGGGCCAGCAACAGTTGCCAGGGCAACCCTGGGCATGGCAGGGGGCTTAAGGGGGCCTGGACCCGCCCACTTCCGCTTTAGGGGCCAGCAACAGTTGCCAGGGCAACCATGGGCATGGCAGGGGGCTTAAGGGCGCCTTGACCCGCCCACTTCCGCTTTGGGGGCAAGCAACAGTTGCCAGGGCAACCCTGGGCAAGGCAGGGGGCTTAAGGGGGCCAGGACCCGCCCACTTCCGCTTTGGGGGCCAGCAACAGTTGCCAGGGCAACCCTGGGCATGGCAGGGGCTTAAGGGGGCCTGGACCCGCCCTCTTCCGCTTTGGGGGCCAGCAACAGTTGCCAAGGCAACCCTGGGCATGGCAGGGGGCTTAAGGGGGCCTGGACCCGCCCACTTCCGCTTTGGGGGCCAGCAACAGTTGCCAGGGCAACCCTGGGCATGGCAAGGCGCTTAAGGGGGCCTGGACCCGCCCACTTCCGCTTTGGGGCAAGCAACAGTTGCCAGGGCAACCCTGGGCAAGGCAGGGGCTTATATGGGGCCTGAACCCGCCCACTTCCGCTTTGGGGGCCAGCAACAGTTGACACGTCAACCCTGGGCATGGCAGGGGGCTGAAGGGCGCCAGGACCCGCCCACTTCCGCTTTGGGGGCCAGCAACAGTTGCCAGGGCAACAATGGGCAAGGCAGGGGGCTTAAGGGGGCCTGGACCCGCCCACTTCCGCTTTGGGGGCCAGCAACAGTTGCCAGGGCAAACCTGGGCATGGCAGGGGGCTTAAGGGGGCCAGGACCCGCCCACTTCCGCTTTGGGGGCCAGCAACAGTTGCCAGGGCAACCCTGGGCATGACAGGGGGCTTAAGGGGGCCTGGACCCGCCCACTTCCGCTTTGGGGGCCAGCAACAGTTGCCAGTGCAACATTGGGCATGGCAGGGGGATTAAGGGAGTCAGGACATGCCCACTTCCGCTTTGGGGCTAGCAACAGTTGCCAGGACAACCCTGGGCATGGCAGGGGGCTGAAGGGCGCCAGGACCCGCCCACTTCCGCTTTGGGGGCCAGCAACAGTTGCCAGGGCAACCCTGGGCATGGCAGGGGGCTTAAGGGAGTCAGGACCCGCCCACTTCCATTTTGGGGGCCAGCAACAGTTGCCAGGGCAACCCTGGGCAAGGCAGGGGGCTTAAGGGGGCCTGGATCCGCCCACTTCCGCTCTGGGGGCCAGCAACAGTTGCCAGGGCAACCCTGGGCATGGCAGGGGGCTTAAGGGCGCCTGGACCCGCCCACTTCCGCTTTGGGGGCCAGCAACAGTTGCCAAGGCCACCCTGGGCAAGGCAGGGGGCTTAAGGGGGCCTGGACCAACCCACTTCCGCTTTGGGGGCCAGCAACAGTTGCCAGGGCAACCCTGGGCAAGGCAGGGGGCTAGAGGGCGCCAGGACCCGCCCACTACCGCTTTGGGGGCTAGCAACAGTTGCCAGGGCAACCCTGGGCATGGCAGGGGGCTTAAGGGAGTCAGGACCCGCCCACTTCCGTTTTGGGGGCCAGCAACAGTTGCCAGGGCAACCCTGGGCAAGGCAGGGGGCTTAAGGGGGCCTGGACCCGCCCACTTCCGCTTTGGGGGCCAGCAACAGTTGCCAGGGCAACCCTGGGCATGGCAGGGGGCTTAAGGGCGCCTGGACCCGCCCACTTCCGCTTTGGGGGCCAGCAACAGTTGCCAAGGCAACCCTGGGCAAGGCAGGGGGCTTAAGGGGGCCTGGACCCGCCCACTTCCGCTTTGGGGGCCAGCAACAGTTGCCAGGGCAACATTGGGCATGGCAGGGCTTAAGGGGGCCTGGACCCGCCCACTTCCGCTTTGGGGGCCAGCAACAGTTGCCAGGGCAACCCTGGACATGGCAGGGGGCTTAAGGGGGCCTGGACCCGCACACTTCCGCTTTGGGGGCCAGCAACAGTTGCCAGGGCAACCCTGGGCATGGCAGGGGGCTTAAGGGCGCCAGGACCCGCCCACTTCCGCTTTGGGGGCCAGCAACAGTTGCCAGGGCAACCCTGGGCATGGCAGGGGGCTTAAGGGGGCCTGGACCCGCCCTCTTCCGCTTTGGGGGCAAGCAACAGTTGCCAGGGCAACCCTGGGCAAGGCAGGGGGCTTAAGGGGGCCTGAACCCGCCCACTTCCGCTTTGGGGGCCAGCAACAGTTGCCAGGGCAACCCTGGGCATGGCAGGGGGCTGAAGGGCGCCAGGACCCGCCCACTTCCGCTTTGGGGGCCAGCAACAGTTGCCAGGGCAACATTGGGCATGGCAGGGGGCTTAAGGGGGCCTGGACCCGCCCACTTCCGCTTTGGGGGCCAGCAACAGTTGCCAGGGCAACCCTTGGCATGGCAGGGGGCTTAAGGGGGCCTGGACCCGCCCACTTCCGCTTTGGGGGCCAGCAACAGTTGCCAGGGCAAACCTGGGCATGGCAGGGGGCTTAAGGGGGCCAGGACCCGCCCACTTCCGCTTTGGGGGCCAGCAACAGTTGCCAGGGCAACATTGGGCATGGCAGGGGGCTTAAGGGCGCCAGGACCCGCCCACTTCCGCTTTGGGGGCCAGCAACAGTTGCCAGGTCAACCCTGGGCATGGCAGGGGGCTTAAGGGGGCCTGGACCCGCCCACTTCCGCTTTGGGGGCCAGCAACAGTTGCCAGGGCAACACTGGGCATGGCAGGGGGCTTAAGGGGGCCTGAACCCGCCCACTTCCGCTTTGGGGGCCAGCAACAGTTGCCAGGGCAACCCTGGGCATGGCAGGGGGCTGAAGGGCGCCAGGACCCGCCCACTTCCGCTTTGGGGGACAGCAACAGTTGCCAGGGCAACCCTGGGCATGGCAGGGGGCTTAAGGGGGCCTGGACCCGGCCACTTCCGCTTTGGGGGCCAGCAACAGTTGCCAGGGCAACCCTGGGCATGGCAGGGGGCTTAAGAGGGCCTGGACCCGCCCACTTCCGCTTTGGGGGCCAGCAACAGTTGCCAGGGCAAACCTGGGCATGGCAGGGGGCTTAAGGGGGCCTGGACCTGTCCACTTCCGCTTTGGGGGCCAGCAACATTTGCCAGGGCAACCCTGGGCATGGCAGGGGGCTTAAGGGGGCCTGGACCCGCCCACTTCCGCTTTGAGGGCCAGCCACAGTTGCCAGGGAAACCCTGGGCATGGCAGAGGGCTTAAAGGGGCCTGGACCCGCCCACTTCCGCTTTGGGGGCCAGCAACAGTTGCCAGGGCTACCCTGGGCATGGCAGGGGGCTTAAAGGCGCCAGGACCCGCCCACTTCCGCTTTGGGGGCCAGCAACAGTTGCCAGGGCAACCCTGGGCAAGGCAGGGGGCAGAAAAGGGCCTGGACCCGCCCACTTCCGCTTTGGGGGCCAGCAACAGTTGCCAGGGCAACCCTGGGCATGGCAGGGGGCTTAAGGGGGCCTGGACCCGCCCACTTCCGCTTTGGGGGCAAGCAACAGTTGCCAGGGCAACCCTGGGCAAGGCAGGGGGCTTATATGGGGCCTGAACCCGCCCACTTCCGCTTTGGGTGCCAGCAACAGTTGACACGTCAACCCTGGGCATGGCAGGGGGCTAAAGGGGGCCTGGACCCGCCCACTTCCGCATTGGGTGCCAGCAACAGTTGCCAGGGCAACCCTGGGCAAGGCAGGGGGCTTAAGGGGGCCTGGACCCGCACACTTCCGCTTTGGGGGCCAGCAACAGTTGCCAGGGCAACCCTGGGCATGGCAGGGGGCTGAAGGGCGCCAGGACCCGCCCACTTCCGCTTTGGGGGCCAGCAACAGTTGCCAGGGCAACAATGGGCAAGGCAGGGGGCTTAAGGGGGCCTGGACCCGCACACTTCCGCTTTGGGGGCCAGCAACAGTTGCCAGGGCAAACCTGGGCATGGCAGGGGGCTTAAGGGGGCCAGGACCCGCCCACTTCCGCTTTGGGGGCCAGCAACAGTTGCCAGGGCAACCCTGGGCATGACAGGGGGCTTAAGGGGGCCTGGACCCGCCCACTTCCGCTTTGGGGGCCAGCAACAGTTGCCAGTGCAACATTGGGCATGGCAGGGGGATTAAGGGAGTCAGGACATGCCCACTTCCGCTTTGGGGGCTAGCAACAGTTGACAGGACAACCCTGGGCATGGCAGGGGGCTGAAGGGCGCCAGGACCCGCCCACTTCCGCTTTGGGGGCCAGCAACAGTTGCCAGGGCAACCCTGGGCATGGCAGGGAGCTTAAGGGGGCCTGGACCCGCCCACTTCCGCTTTGGGGGCCAGCAACAGTTGCCAGGGCAAACCTGGGCATGGCAGGGGGCTTAAGGGGGCCAGAACCCGCCCACTTCCGCTTTGGGAGCCAGCAACAGTTGCCAGGGCAACCCTGGGCATGGCAGGGGGCTTAAGGGGGCCAGGAACCGCCCACTTCCGCTTTGGGGGCCAGCAACAGTTGCCAGGGCAACCCTGGGCATGGCAGGGGGCTTAAGGGGGCCTGGACCCGCCCTCTTCCGCTTTGGGGGCCAGCAACAGTTGCCAGGGCAACCCTGGGCATGGCAGGGGGCTTAAGGGGGCCTGGACCCGCCCACTTCCGCTTTGGGGGCAAGCAACAGTTGCCAGGGCAACCCTGGGCAAGGCAGGGGGCTTATATGGGGCCTAAACCCGCCCACTTCCGCTTTTGGGGCCAGCAACAGTTGCCAGGTCAACCCTGGGCATGGCAGGGGGCTTAAGGGGGCCTGGACCCGCCCACTTCCGCTTAGAGGGCCAGCAACAGTTGCCAGGGCAACCCTGGGCAAGGCAGGGGGCTTAAAGGGGCCTGGACCAACCCACTTCCGCTTTGGGGGCCAACAACAGTTGCCAGGGCAACCCTGGGGAAGGCAGGGGGCTTAAGGGCGCCAGGACCCGCCCACTTCCGCTTTGGGGGCCAGCAACAGTTGCCAGGGCAACCCTGGGCATGGCAGGGGGCTTAAGGTAGTCAGGACCCGCCCACTTCCGCTTTGGGGGCCTGCAACAGTTCCCAGGGCAACCCTGGGCATGGCAGGGGGCTTAAGGGCGCCTGGACCCGCCCACTTCCGCTTTGGGGGCCAGCAACAGTTGCCAAGGCAACCCTGGGCAAGGCAGGGGGCTGAAGGGGGCCTGGACCCGCCCTCTTCCGCTTTGGGGGCCAGCAACAGTTGCCAAGGCAACCCTGGGCATGGCAGGGGACTTAAGGGGGCCTAAACCCGCCCACTTCCGCTTTGGGGGCCAGCAACAGTTGCCAGGGCAACCCTGGGCATGGCAGGGGGCTTAAGGGGGCCTGGACCCGCCCACTTCCGCTTTGGGGGCAAGCAACAGTTGCCAGGGCAACCCTGGGCAAGGCAGGGGGCTTATATGGGGCCTAAACCCGCCCACTTCCGCTTTGGGGGCCAGCAACAGTTGCCAGGGCAACCCTGGGCATGGCAGGGGGCTGAAGGGCGCCAGGACCCGCCCACTTCCGCTTTGGGGGCCAGCAACAGTTGCCAGGGCAACAATGGGCAAGGCAGGGGGCTTAAGGGGGCCTGGACCCGCCCACTTCCGCTTTGGGGGCCAGCAACAGTTGCCAGGGCAAACCTGGGCATGGCAGGGGGCTTAAGGGGGCCAGGACCCGCCCACTTCCGCTTTGGGGGCCAGCAACAGTTGCCAGGGCAACCCTGGGCATGACAGGGGGCTTAAGGGGGCCTGGACCCGCCCACTTCCGCTTTGGGGGCCAGCAACAGTTGCCAGTGCAACATTGGGCATGGCAGGGGGATTAAGGGAGTCAGGACATGCCCACTTCCGCTTTGGGGGCTAGCAACAGTTGCCAGGACAACCCTGGGCATGGCAGGGGGCTGAAGGGCGCCAGGACCCGCCCACTTCCGCTTTGGGGGCCAGCAACAGTTGCCAGGGCAACCCTGGGCATGGCAGGGGGCTTAAGGGAGTCAGGACCCGCCCACTTCCGTTTTGGGGGCCAGCAACAGTTGCCAGGGCAACCCTGGGCAAGGAAGGGGGCTTAAGGGGGCCTGGATCCGCCCACTTCCGATCTGGGGGCCAGCAACAGTTGCCAGGGCAACCCTGGGCATGGCAGGGGGCTTAAGGGCGCCTGGACCCGCCCACTTCCGCTTTGGGGGCCAGCAACAGTTGCCAAGGCCACCCTGGGCAAGGCAGGGGGCTTAAGGGGTCCTGGACCAACCCACTTCCGCTTTGGGGGCCAGCAACAGTTGCCAGGGCAACCCTGGGCAAGGCAGGGGGCTAGAGGGCGCCAGGACCCGCCCACTTCCGCTTTGGGGGCTAGCGACAGTTGCCAGGGCAACCCTGGGCATGGCAGGGGGCTTAAGGGAGTCAGGACCCGCCCACTTCCGTTTTGGGGGCCAGCAACAGTTGCCAGGGCAACCCTGGGCAAGGCAGGGGGCTTAAGGGGGCCTGGACCCGCCCACTTCCGCTTTGGGGGCCAGCAACAGTTGCCAGGGCAACCCTGGGCATGGCAGGGGGCTTAAGGGCGCCTGGACCCGCCCACTTCCGCTTTGGGGGCCAGCAACAGTTGCCAAGGCAACCCTGGGCAAGGCAGGGGGCTTAAGGGGGCCTGGACCCGCCCACTTCCGCTTTGGGGGCCAGCAACAGTTGCCAGGGCAACATTGGGCATGGCAGGGGGCTTAAGGGGGCCTGGACCCGCCCACTTCCGCTTTGGGGGCCAGCAACAGTTGCCAGGGCAACCCTGGACATGGCAGGGGGCTTAAGGGGGCCTGGACCCGCACACTTCCGCTTTGGGGGCCAGCAATAGTTGCCAGGGCAACCCTGGGCATGGCAGGGGGCTTAAGGGCGCCAGGACCCGCCCACTTCCGCTTTGGAGGCAAGCAACAGTTGCCAGGGCAACCCTGGGCAAGGCAGGGGGCTAGAGGGCGCCAGGACCCGCCCACTACCGCTTTGGGGGCTAGCAACAGTTGCCAGGGCAACCCTGGGCATGGCAGGGGGCTTAAGGGAGTCAGGACCCGCCCACTTCCGTTTTGGGGGCCAGCAACAGTTGCCAGGGCAACCCTGGGCAAGGCAGGGGGCTTAAGGGGGCCTGGACCCGCCCACTTCCGCTTTGGGGGCCAGCAACAGTTGCCAGGGCAACCCTGGGCATGGCAGGGGGCTTAAGGGCGCCTGGACCCGCCCACTTCCGCTTTGGGGGCCAGCAACAGTTGCCAAGGCAACCCTGGGCAAGGCAGGGGGCTTAAGGGGGCCTGGACCCGGCCACTTCCGCTTTGGGGGCCAGCAACAGTTGCCAGGGCAACATTGGGCATGGCAGGGGCTTAAGGGGGCCTGGACCCGCCCACTTCCGCTTTGGGGGCCAGCAACAGTTGCCAGGGCAACCCTGGACATGGCAGGGGGCTTAAGGGGGCCTGGACCCGCACACTTCCGCTTTGGGGGCCAGCAACAGTTGCCAGGGCAACCCTGGGCATGGCAGGGGGCTTAAGGGCGCCAGGACCCGCCCACTTCCGCTTTGGGGGCCAGCAACAGTTACCAGGGCAACCCTGGGCATGGCAGGGGGCTTAAGGGGGCCTGGACCCGCCCTCTTCCGCTTTGGGGGCAAGCAACAGTTGCCAGGGCAACCCTGGGCAAGGCAGGGGGCTTAAGGGGGCCTGAACCCGCCCACTTCCGCTTTGGGGGCCAGCAACAGTTGCCAGGGCAACCCTGGGCATGGCAGGGGGCTTAAGGGGGCCTGGACCCGCCCACTTCCGCTTTGGGGGCCAGCAACAGTTGCCAGGGCAACCCTTGGCATGGCAGGGGGCTTAAGGGGGCCTGGACCCGCCCACTTCCGCTTTGGGGGCCAGCAACAGTTGCCAGGGCAAACCTGGGCATGGCAGGGGGCTTAAGGGGGCCAGGACCCGCCCACTTCCGCTTTGGGGGCCAGCAACAGTTGCCAGGGCAACATTGGGCATGGCAGGGGGCTTAAGGGCGCCAGTACCCGCCCAGTTCCGCTTTGGGGGCCAGCAACAGTTGCCAGGTCAACCCTGGGCATGGCAGGGGGCTTAAGGGGGCCTGGACCCGCCCACTTCCGCTTTGGGGGCCAGCAACAGTTGCCAGGGCAACACTGGGCATGGCAGGGGGCTTAAGGGGGCCTGAACCCGCCCACTTCCGCTTTGGGGGCCAGCAACAGTTGCCAGGGCAACCCTGGGCATGGCAGGGGGCTGAAGGGCGCCAGGACCCGCCCACTTCCGCTTTGGGGGACAGCAACAGTTGCCAGGGCAACCCTGGGCATGGCAGGGGGCTTAAGGGGGCCTGGACCCGGCCACTTCCGCTTTGGGGGCCAGCAACAGTTGTCAGGGCAACCCTGGGCATGGCAGGGGGCTTAAGAGGGCCTGGACCCGCCCACTTCCGCTTTGGGGGCCAGCAACAGTTGCCAGGGCAAACCTGGGCATGGCAGGGGGCTTAAGGGGGCCTGGACCTGTCCACTTCCGCTTTGGGGGCCAGCAACATTTGCCAGGGCAACCCTGGGCATGGCAGGGGGCTTAAGGGGGCCTGGACCCGCCCACTTCCGCTTTGAGTGCCAGCAACAGTTGCCAGGGAAACCCTGGGCATGGCAGAGGGCTTAAAGGGGCCTGGACCCGCCCACTTCCGCTTTGGGGGCCAGCAACAGTTGCCAGGGCTACCCTGGGCATGGCAGGGGGCTTAAAGGCGCCAGGACCCGCCCACTTCCGCTTTGGGGGCCAGCAACAGTTGCCAGGGCAACCCTGGGCAAGGCAGGGGGCAGAAAAGGGCCTGGACCCGCCCACTTCCGCTTTGGGGGCCAGCAACAGTTGCCAGGGCAAACCTGGGCATGGCAGGGGGCTTAAGGGGGCCAGGACCCGCCCACTTCCGCTTTGGGGGCCAGCAACAGTTGCCAGGGCAACATTGGGCATGGCAGGGGGCTTAAGGGCGCCAGGAGCCGCCCACTTCCGCTTTGGGGGCCAGCAACAGTTCCCAGGGCAACCCTGGGCATGGCAGGGGGCTTAAGGGGGCCTGGACCTGTCCACTTCCGCTTTGGGGGCAATCAACATTTGCCAGGGCAACCCTGGGCATGGCAGGGGGCTTAAGGGGGCCTGGACCCGCCCACTTCCGTTTTGGGGGCCAGCAATAGTTCCCAGGGCAACCCTGGGCATGGCAGGGGGCTTAAGGTAGTCAGGACCCGCCCACTACCGCTTTGGGGGCCAGCAACAGTTGCCAGGGCAACCCTGGGCATGGCAGGGGGCTTAAGGGGGCCTGGACCCGCCCTCTTCCGCTTTGGTGGCAAGCAACAGTTGCCAGGGCAACCCTGGGCAAGGCAGGGGGCTTAAGGGGGCCTGAACCCGCCCACTTCCGCTTTGGGGGCCAGCAACAGTTGCCAGGGCAACCCTGGGCATGGCAGGGGGCTGAAGGGCGCCAGGACCCGCCCACTTCCGCTTTGGGGGCCAGCAACAGTTGCCAGGGCAACAATGGGCAAGGCAGGGGGCTTAAGGGGGCCTGGAACCGCCCACTTCCGCTTTGGGGGCCAGCAACAGTTGCCAGGTCAACCCTGGGCATGGCAGGGGGCTTAAGGGGGCCTGGACCCGCCCACTTCCGATTTGGGGGCCAGCAACAGTTGCCAGGGCAACCCTGGGCATGGCAGGGAGCTTAAGGGGGCCTGGACCCGCCCACTTCCGCTTTGGGGGCCAGCAACAGTTGCCAGGGCAAACCTGGGCATGGCAGGGGGCTTAAGGGGGCCAGAACCCGCCCACTTCCGCTTTGGGGGCCAGCAACAGTTGCCAGGGCAACATTGGGCATGGCAGGGGGCTTAAGGGCGCCAGGACCCGCCCACTTCCGCTTTGGGGGCCAGCAACAGTTGCCAGGGCAACCCTGGGCATGGCAGGGGGCTTAAGGGGGCCTGGACCCGCCCACTTCCGCTTTGGGGGCAAGCAACAGTTGCCAGGGCAACCCTGGGCAAGGCAGGGGGCTTAAGGGGGCCAGGACCCGCCCACTTCCCCTTTGGGGGCCAGCAACAGTTGCCAGGGCAACCCTGGGCATGGCAGGGGGCTTAAGGGGGCCTGGACCCGCCCTCTTCCGCTTTGGGGGCCAGCAACAGTTGCCAAGGCAACCCTGGGCATGGCAGGGGGCCTAAACCCGCCCACTTCCGCTTTGGGGGCCAGCAACAGTTGCCAGGGCAACCCTGGGCATGGCAGGGGGCTTAAGGGGGCCTGGACCCGCCCACTTCCGCTTTGGGGGCAAGCAACAGTTGCCAGGTCAACCCTGGGCATGGCAGGGGGCTTAAGGGGGCCTGGACCCGCCCACTTCCGCTTAGAGGGCCAGCAACAGTTGCCAGGGCAACCCTGGGCAAGGCAGGGGGCTTAAAGGGGCCTGGACCAACCCACTTCCGCTTTGGGGGCCAACAACAGTTGCCAGGGCAACCCTGGGGAAGGCAGGGGGCTTAAGGGCGCCAGGACCCGCCCACTTCCGCTTTGGGGGCCAGCAACAGTTGCCAGGGCAACCCTGGGCATGGCAGGTGGCTTAAGGTAGTCAGGACCCGCCCACTTCCGCTTTGGGGGCCTGCAACAGTTCCCAGGGCAACCCTGGGCATGGCAGGGGGCTTAAGGGCGCCTGGACCCGCCCACTTCCGCTTTGGGGGCCAGCAACAGTTGCCAAGGCAACCCTGGGCAAGGCAGGGGGCTGAAGGGGGCCTGGACCCGCCCTCTTCCGCTTTGGGGGCCAGCAACAGTTGCCAAGGCAACCCTGGGCATGGCAGGGGGCTTAAGGGGGCCTAAACCCGGCCACTTCCGCTTTGGGGGCCAGCAACAGTTGCCAGGGCAACCCTGGGCATGGCAGGGGGTTTAAGGGGGCCTGGACCCGCCCACTTCCGCTTTGGGGGCCAGCAACAGTTGCCAGTGCAACATTGGGCATGGCAGGGGGATTAAGGGAGTCAGGACATGCCCACTTCCGCTTTGGGGGCTAGCAACAGTTGCCAGGACAACCCTGGGCATGGCAGGGGGCTGAAGGGCGCCAGGACCCGCCCACTTCCGCTTTGGGGGCCAGCAACAGTTGCCAGGGCAACCCTGGGCATGGCAGGGGGCTTAAGGGAGTCAGGACCCGCCCACTTCCATTTTGGGGGCCAGCAACAGTTGCCAGGGCAACCCTGGGCAAGGCAGGGGGCTTAAGGGGGCCTGCATCCGCCCACTTCCGCTCTGGGGGCCAGCAACAGTTGCCAGGGCAACCCTGGGCATGGCAGGGGGCTTAAGGGCGCCTGGACCCGCCCACTTCCGCTTTGGGGGCCAGCAACAGTTGCCAAGGCCACCCTGGGCAAGGCAGGGGGCTTAAGGGGGCCTGGACCAACCCACTTCCGCTTTGGGGGCCAGCAACAGTTGCCAGGGCAACCCTGGGCAAGGCAGGGGGCTAGAGGGCGCCAGGACCCGCCCACTACCGCTTTGGGGGCCAGCAACAGTTGCCATGGCAACCCTGGGCATGGCAGGGGGCTTAAGGGAGTCAGGACCCGCCCACTTCCGTTTTGGGGGCCAGCAACAGTTGCCAGGGCAACCCTGGGCAAGGCAGGGGGCTTAAGGGGGCCTGGACCCGCCCACTTCCGCTTTGGGGGCCAGCAACAGTTGCCAGGGCAACCCTGGGCATGGCAGGGGGCTTAAGGGCGCCTGGACCCGCCCACTTCCGCTTTGGGGGCCAGCAACAGTTGCCAAGGCAACCCTGGGCAAGGCAGGGGGCTTAAGGGGGCCTGGACCCGCCCACTTCCGCTTTGGGGGCCAGCAACAGTTGCCAGGGCAACATTGGGCATGGCAGGGGCTTAAGGGGGCCTGAACCCGCCCACTTCCGCTTTGGGGGCCAGCAACAGTTGCCAGGGCAACATTGGGCATGGCAGGGGGCTTAAGGGCGCCAGGACCCGCCCACTTCCGCTTTGGGGGCCAGCAACAGTTGCCAGGTCAACCCTGGGCATGGCAGGGGGCTTAAGGGGGCCTGGACCCGCCCACTTCCGCTTTGGGGGCCAGCAACAGTTGCCAGGGCAACACTGGGCATGGCAGGGGGCTTAAGGGGGCCTGAACCCGCCCACTTCCGCTTTGGGGGCCAGCAACAGTTGCCAGGGCAACCCTGGGCATGGCAGGGGGCTGAAGGGCGCCAGGACCCGCCCACTTCCGCTTTGGGGGACAGCAACAGTTGCCAGGGCAACCCTGGGCATGGCAGGGGGCTTAAGGGGGCCTGGACCCGCCCACTTCCGCTTTGGGGGCCAGCAACAGTTGCCAGGGCAAACCTGGGCATGGCAGGGGGCTTAAGGGGGCCTGGACCTGTCCACTTCCGCTTTGGGGGCCAGCAACATTTGCCAGGGCAACCCTGGGCATGGCAGGGGGCTTAAGGGGGCCTGGACCCGCCCACTTCCGCTTTGGGGGCCAGCAACAGTTGCCAGGGCAACACTGGGCATGGCAGGGGGCTTAAGGGGGCCTGAACCCGCCCACTTCCGCTTTGGGGGCCAGCAACAGTTGCCAGGGCAACCCTGGGCATGGCAGGGGGCTGAAGGGCGCCAGGACCCGCCCACTTCCTCTTTGGGGGCCAGCAACAGTTGCCAGGGCAACCCTGGGCATGGCAGGGGGCTTAAGAGGGCCTGGACCCGCCCACTTCCGCTTTGGGGGCCAGCAACAGTTGCCAGGGCAAACCTGGGCATGGCAGGGGGCTTAAGGGGGCCTGGACCTGTCCACTTCCGCTTTGGGGGCCAGCAACATTTGCCAGGGCAACCCTGGGCATGGCAGGGGGCTTAAGGGGGCCTGGACCCGCCCACTTCCGCTTTGAGGGCCAGCCACAGTTGCCAGGGAAACCCTGGGCATGGCAGAGGGCTTAAAGGGGCCTGGACCCGCCCACTTCCGCTTTGGGGGCCAGCAACAGTTGCCAGGGCTACCCTGGGCATGGCAGGGGGCTTAAAGGCGCCAGGACCCGCCCACTTCCGCTTTGGGGGCCAGCAACAGTTGCCAGGGCAACCCTGGGCAAGGCAGGGGGCAGAAAAGGGCCTGGACCCGCCCACTTCCGCTTTGGGGGCCAGCAACAGTTGCCAGGGCAACCCTGGGCATGGCAGGGGGCTTAAGGGGGCCTGGACCCGCCCACTTCCGCTTTGGGGGCAAGCAACAGTTGCCAGGGCAACCCTGGGCAAGGCAGGGGGCTTATATGGGGCCTGAACCCGCCCACTTCCGCTTTGGGTGCCAGCAACAGTTGACACGTCAACCCTGGGCATGGCAGGGGGCTAAAGGGGGCCTGGACCCGCCCACTTCCGCATTGGGTGCCAGCAACAGTTGCCAGGGCAACCCTGGGCAAGGCAGGGGGCTTAAGGGGGCCTGGACCCGCACACTTCCGCTTTGGGGGCCAGCAACAGTTGCCAGGGCAACCCTGGGCATGGCAGGGGGCTGAAGGGCGCCAGGACCCGCCCACTTCCGCTTTGGGGGCCAGCAACAGTTGCCAGGGCAACAATGGGCAAGGCAGGGGGCTTAAGGGGGCCTGGACCCGCCCACTTCCGCTTTGGGGGCAAGCAACAGTTGCCAGGGCAACCCTGGGCAAGGCAGGGGGCTGAAGGGCGCCAGGACCCGCCCACTTCCGCTTTGGGGGCCAGCAACAGTTGCCAGGGCAACCCTGGGCATGGCAGGGGGCTTAAGGGGGCCTGGACCCGCCCACTTCCGCTTTGGGGGCAAGCAACAGTTGCCAGGGCAACCCTGGGCAAGGCAGGGGGCTTATATGGGGCCTAAACCCGCCCACTTCCGCTTTGGGGGCCAGCAACAGTTGCCAGGGCAACCCTGGGCATGGCAGGGGGCTGAAGGGCGCCAGGACCCGCCCACTTCCGCTTTGGGGGCCAGCAACAGTTGCCAGGGCAACAATGGGCAAGGCAGGGGGCTTAAGGGGGCCTGGACCCGCCCACTTCCGCTTTGGGGGCCAGCAACAGTTGCCAGGGCAAACCTGGGCATGGCAGGGGGCTTAAGGGGGCCAGGACCCGCCCACTTCCGCTTTGGGGGCCAGCAACAGTTGCCAGGGCAACCCTGGGCATGACAGGGGGCTTAAGGGGGCCTGGACCCGCCCACTTCCGCTTTGGGGGCCAGCAACAGTTGCCAGTGCAACATTGGGCATGGCAGGGAGATTAAGGGAGTCAGGACATGCCCACTTCCGCTTTGGGGGCTAGCAACAGTTGCCAGGACAACCCTGGGCATGGCAGGGGGCTGAAGGGCGCCAGGACCCGCCCACTTCCGCTTTGGGGGCCAGCAACAGTTGCCAGGGCAACCCTGGGCATGGCAGGGGGCTTAAGGGAGTCAGGACCCGCCCACTTCCGTTTTGGGGGCCAGCAACAGTTGCCAGGGCAACCCTGGGCAAGGAAGGGGGCTTAAGGGGGCCTGGATCCGCCCACTTCCGATCTGGGGGCCAGCAACAGTTGCCAGGGCAACCCTGGGCATGGCAGGGGGCTTAAGGGCGCCTGGACCCGCCCACTTCCGCTTTGGGGGCCAGCAACAGTTGCCAAGGCCACCCTGGGCAAGGCAGGGGGCTTAAGGGGGCCTGGACCAACCCACTTCCGCTTTGGGGGCCAGCAACAGTTGCCAGGGCAACCCTGGGCAAGGCAGGGGGCTAGTGGGCGCCAGGACCCGCCCACTTCCGCTTTGGGGGCTAGCGACAGTTGCCAGGGCAACCCTGGGCATGGCAGGGGGCTTAAGGGCGCCAGTACCCGCCCAGTTCCGCTTTGGGGGCCAGCAACAGTTGCCAGGTCAACCCTGGGCATGGCAGGGGGCTTAAGGGGGCCTGGACCCGCCCACTTCCGCTTTGGGGGCCAGCAACAGTTGCCAAGGCAACCCTGGGCATGGCAGGGGGCTTAAGGGGGCCTAAACCCGGCCACTTCCGCTTTGGGGGCCAGCAACAGTTGCCAGGGCAACCCTGGGCATGGCAGGGGGCTTAAGGGGGCCTGGACCCGCCCACTTCCGCTTTGGGGGCCAGCAACAGTTGCCAGTGCAACATTGGGCATGGCAGGGGGATTAAGGGAGTCAGGACCCGCCCACTTCCGCTTTGGGGGCCAGCAACAGTTGCCAAGGCAACCCTGGGCATGGCAGGGGGCTTAAGGGGGCCTAAACCCGGCCACTTCCGCTTTGGGGGCCAGCAACAGTTGCCAGGGCAACCCTGGGCATGGCAGGGGGCTTAAGGGGGCCTGGACCCGCCCACTTCCGCTTTGGGGGCCAGCAACAGTTGCCAGTGCAACATTGGGCATGGCAGGGGGATTAAGGGAGTCAGGACATGCCCACTTCCGCTTTGGGGGCTAGCAACAGTTGCCAGGACAACCCTGGGCATGGCAGGGGGCTGAAGGGCGCCAGGACCCGCCCACTTCCGCTTTGGGGGCCAGCAACAGTTGCCAGGGCAACCCTGGGCATGGCAGGGGGCTTAAGGGAGTCAGGACCCGCCCACTTCCATTTTGGGGGCCAGCAACAGTTGCCAGGGCAACCCTGGGCAAGGCAGGGGGCTTAAGGGGGCCTGCATCCGCCCACTTCCGCTCTGGGGGCCAGCAACAGTTGCCAGGGCAACCCTGGGCATGGCAGGGGGCTTAAGGGCGCCTGGACCCGCCCACTTCCGCTTTGGGGGCCAGCAACAGTTGCCAAGGCCACCCTGGGCAAGGCAGGGGGCTTAAGGGGGCCTGGACCAACCCACTTCCGCTTTGGGGGCCAGCAACAGTTGCCAGGGCAACCCTGGGCAAGGCAGGGGGCTAGAGGGCGCCAGGACCCGCCCACTACCGCTTTGGGGGCCAGCAACAGTTGCCATGGCAACCCTGGGCATGGCAGGGGGCTTAAGGGAGTCAGGACCCGCCCACTTCCGTTTTGGGGGCCAGCAACAGTTGCCAGGGCAACCCTGGGCAAGGCAGGGGGCTTAAGGGGGCCTGGACCCGCCCACTTCCGCTTTGGGGGCCAGCAACAGTTGCCAGGGCAACCCTGGGCATGGCAGGGGGCTTAAGGGCGCCTGGACCCGCCCACTTCCGCTTTGGGGGCCAGCAACAGTTGCCAAGGCAACCCTGGGCAAGGCAGGGGGCTTAAGGGGGCCTGGACCCGCCCACTTCCGCTTTGGGGGCCAGCAACAGTTGCCAGGGCAACATTGGGCATGGCAGGGGCTTAAGGGGGCCTGAACCCGCCCACTTCCGCTTTGGGGGCCAGCAACAGTTGCCAGGGCAACCCTGGGCATGGCAGGGGGCTTAAGAGGGCCTGGACCCGCCCACTTCCGCTTTGGGGGCCAGCAACAGTTGCCAGGGCAAACCTGGGCATGGCAGGGGGCTTAAGGGGGCCTGGACCTGTCCACTTCCGCTTTGGGGGCCAGCAACATTTGCCAGGGCAACCCTGGGCATGGCAGGGGGCTTAAGGGGGCCTGGACCCGCCCACTTCCGCTTTGAGGGCCAGCCACAGTTGCCAGGGAAACCCTGGGCATGGCAGAGGGCTTAAAGGGGCCTGGACCCGCCCACTTCCGCTTTGGGGGCCAGCAACAGTTGCCAGGGCAAACCTGGGCATGGCAGGGGGCTTAAGGGGGCCAGGACCCGCCCACTTCCGCTTTGGGGGCCAGCAACAGTTGCCAGGGCAACCCTGGGCATGACAGGGGGCTTAAGGGGGCCTGGACCCGCCCACTTCCGCTTTGGGGGCCAGCAACAGTTGCCAGTGCAACATTGGGCATGGCAGGGAGATTAAGGGAGTCAGGACATGCCCACTTCCGCTTTGGGGGCTAGCAACAGTTGCCAGGACAACCCTGGGCATGGCAGGGGGCTGAAGGGCGCCAGGACCCGCCCACTTCCGCTTTGGGGGCCAGCAACAGTTGCCAGGGCAACCCTGGGCATGGCAGGGGGCTTAAGGGAGTCAGGACCCGCCCACTTCCGTTTTGGGGGCCAGCAACAGTTGCCAGGGCAACCCTGGGCAAGGAAGGGGGCTTAAGGGGGCCTGGATCCGCCCACTTCCGATCTGGGGGCCAGCAACAGTTGCCAGGGCAACCCTGGGCATGGCAGGGGGCTTAAGGGCGCCTGGACCCGCCCACTTCCGCTTTGGGGGCCAGCAACAGTTGCCAGGGCAACCCTGGGCATGGCAGGGGGCTGAAGGGCGCCAGGACCCGCCCACTTCCTCTTTGGGGGCCAGCAACAGTTGCCAGGGCAACCCTGGGCATGGCAGGGGGCTTAAGAGGGCCTGGACCCGCCCACTTCCGCTTTGGGGGCCAGCAACAGTTGCCAGGGCAAACCTGGGCATGGCAGGGGGCTTAAGGGGGCCTGGACCTGTCCACTTCCGCTTTGGGGGCCAGCAACATTTGCCAGGGCAACCCTGGGCATGGCAGGGGGCTTAAGGGGGCCTGGACCCGCCCACTTCCGCTTTGAGGGCCAGCCACAGTTGCCAGGGAAACCCTGGGCATGGCAGAGGGCTTAAAGGGGCCTGGACCCGCCCACTTCCGCTTTGGGGGCCAGCAACAGTTGCCAGGGCAAACCTGGGCATGGCAGGGGGCTTAAGGGGGCCAGGACCCGCCCACTTCCGCTTTGGGGGCCAGCAACAGTTGCCAGGGCAACCCTGGGCATGACAGGGGGCTTAAGGGGGCCTGGACCCGCCCACTTCCGCTTTGGGGGCCAGCAACAGTTGCCAGTGCAACATTGGGCATGGCAGGGAGATTAAGGGAGTCAGGACATGCCCACTTCCGCTTTGGGGGCTAGCAACAGTTGCCAGGACAACCCTGGGCATGGCAGGGGGCTGAAGGGCGCCAGGACCCGCCCACTTCCGCTTTGGGGGCCAGCAACAGTTGCCAGGGCAACCCTGGGCATGGCAGGGGGCTTAAGGGAGTCAGGACCCGCCCACTTCCGTTTTGGGGGCCAGCAACAGTTGCCAGGGCAACCCTGGGCAAGGAAGGGGGCTTAAGGGGGCCTGGATCCGCCCACTTCCGATCTGGGGGCCAGCAACAGTTGCCAGGGCAACCCTGGGCATGGCAGGGGGCTTAAGGGCGCCTGGACCCGCCCACTTCCGCTTTGGGGGCCAGCAACAGTTGCCAAGGCCACCCTGGGCAAGGCAGGGGGCTTAAGGGGGCCTGGACCAACCCACTTCCGCTTTGGGGGCCAGCAACAGTTGCCAGGGCAACCCTGGGCAAGGCAGGGGGCTAGTGGGCGCCAGGACCCGCCCACTTCCGCTTTGGGGGCTAGCGACAGTTGCCAGGGCAACCCTGGGCATGGCAGGGGGCTTAAGGGCGCCAGTACCCGCCCAGTTCCGCTTTGGGGGCCAGCAACAGTTGCCAGGTCAACCCTGGGCATGGCAGGGGGCTTAAGGGGGCCTGGACCCGCCCACTTCCGCTTTGGGGGCCAGCAACAGTTGCCAAGGCAACCCTGGGCATGGCAGGGGGCTTAAGGGGGCCTAAACCCGGCCACTTCCGCTTTGGGGGCCAGCAACAGTTGCCAGGGCAACCCTGGGCATGGCAGGGGGCTTAAGGGGGCCTGGACCCGCCCACTTCCGCTTTGGGGGCCAGCAACAGTTGCCAGTGCAACATTGGGCATGGCAGGGGGATTAAGGGAGTCAGGACATGCCCACTTCCGCTTTGGGGGCTAGCAACAGTTGCCAGGACAACCCTGGGCATGGCAGGGGGCTGAAGGGCGCCAGGACCCGCCCACTTCCGCTTTGGGGGCCAGCAACAGTTGCCAGGGCAACCCTGGGCATGGCAGGGGGCTTAAGGGAGTCAGGACCCGCCCACTTCCATTTTGGGGGCCAGCAACAGTTGCCAGGGCAACCCTGGGCAAGGCAGGGGGCTTAAGGGGGCCTGCATCCGCCCACTTCCGCTCTGGGGGCCAGCAACAGTTGCCAGGGCAACCCTGGGCATGGCAGGGGGCTTAAGGGCGCCTGGACCCGCCCACTTCCGCTTTGGGGGCCAGCAACAGTTGCCAAGGCCACCCTGGGCAAGGCAGGGGGCTTAAGGGGGCCTGGACCAACCCACTTCCGCTTTGGGGGCCAGCAACAGTTGCCAGGGCAACCCTGGGCAAGGCAGGGGGCTAGAGGGCGCCAGGACCCGCCCACTACCGCTTTGGGGGCCAGCAACAGTTGCCATGGCAACCCTGGGCATGGCAGGGGGCTTAAGGGAGTCAGGACCCGCCCACTTCCGTTTTGGGGGCCAGCAACAGTTGCCAGGGCAACCCTGGGCAAGGCAGGGGGCTTAAGGGGGCCTGGACCCGCCCACTTCCGCTTTGGGGGCCAGCAACAGTTGCCAGGGCAACCCTGGGCATGGCAGGGGGCTTAAGGGCGCCTGGACCCGCCCACTTCCGCTTTGGGGGCCAGCAACAGTTGCCAAGGCAACCCTGGGCAAGGCAGGGGGCTTAAGGGGGCCTGGACCCGCCCACTTCCGCTTTGGGGGCCAGCAACAGTTGCCAGGGCAACATTGGGCATGGCAGGGGCTTAAGGGGGCCTGAACCCGCCCACTTCCGCTTTGGGGGCCAGCAACAGTTGCCAGGGCAACATTGGGCATGGCAGGGGGCTTAAGGGCGCCAGGACCCGCCCACTTCCGCTTTGGGGGCCAGCAACAGTTGCCAGGTCAACCCTGGGCATGGCAGGGGGCTTAAGGGGGCCTGGACCCGCCCACTTCCGCTTTGGGGGCCAGCAACAGTTGCCAGGGCAACACTGGGCATGGCAGGGGGCTTAAGGGGGCCTGAACCCGCCCACTTCCGCTTTGGGGGCCAGCAACAGTTGCCAGGGCAACCCTGGGCATGGCAGGGGGCTGAAGGGCGCCAGGACCCGCCCACTTCCGCTTTGGGGGACAGCAACAGTTGCCAGGGCAACCCTGGGCATGGCAGGGGGCTTAAGGGGGCCTGGACCCGCCCACTTCCGCTTTGGGGGCCAGCAACAGTTGCCAGGGCAAACCTGGGCATGGCAGGGGGCTTAAGGGGGCCTGGACCTGTCCACTTCCGCTTTGGGGGCCAGCAACATTTGCCAGGGCAACCCTGGGCATGGCAGGGGGCTTAAGGGGGCCTGGACCCGCCCACTTCCGCTTTGGGGGCCAGCAACAGTTGCCAGGGCAACACTGGGCATGGCAGGGGGCTTAAGGGGGCCTGAACCCGCCCACTTCCGCTTTGGGGGCCAGCAACAGTTGCCAGGGCAACCCTGGGCATGGCAGGGGGCTGAAGGGCGCCAGGACCCGCCCACTTCCTCTTTGGGGGCCAGCAACAGTTGCCAGGGCAACCCTGGGCATGGCAGGGGGCTTAAGAGGGCCTGGACCCGCCCACTTCCGCTTTGGGGGCCAGCAACAGTTGCCAGGGCAAACCTGGGCATGGCAGGGGGCTTAAGGGGGCCTGGACCTGTCCACTTCCGCTTTGGGGGCCAGCAACATTTGCCAGGGCAACCCTGGGCATGGCAGGGGGCTTAAGGGGGCCTGGACCCGCCCACTTCCGCTTTGAGGGCCAGCCACAGTTGCCAGGGAAACCCTGGGCATGGCAGAGGGCTTAAAGGGGCCTGGACCCGCCCACTTCCGCTTTGGGGGCCAGCAACAGTTGCCAGGGCTACCCTGGGCATGGCAGGGGGCTTAAAGGCGCCAGGACCCGCCCACTTCCGCTTTGGGGGCCAGCAACAGTTGCCAGGGCAACCCTGGGCAAGGCAGGGGGCAGAAAAGGGCCTGGACCCGCCCACTTCCGCTTTGGGGGCCAGCAACAGTTGCCAGGGCAACCCTGGGCATGGCAGGGGGCTTAAGGGGGCCTGGACCCGCCCACTTCCGCTTTGGGGGCAAGCAACAGTTGCCAGGGCAACCCTGGGCAAGGCAGGGGGCTTATATGGGGCCTGAACCCGCCCACTTCCGCTTTGGGTGCCAGCAACAGTTGACACGTCAACCCTGGGCATGGCAGGGGGCTAAAGGGGGCCTGGACCCGCCCACTTCCGCATTGGGTGCCAGCAACAGTTGCCAGGGCAACCCTGGGCAAGGCAGGGGGCTTAAGGGGGCCTGGACCCGCACACTTCCGCTTTGGGGGCCAGCAACAGTTGCCAGGGCAACCCTGGGCATGGCAGGGGGCTGAAGGGCGCCAGGACCCGCCCACTTCCGCTTTGGGGGCCAGCAACAGTTGCCAGGGCAACAATGGGCAAGGCAGGGGGCTTAAGGGGGCCTGGACCCGCCCACTTCCGCTTTGGGGGCAAGCAACAGTTGCCAGGGCAACCCTGGGCAAGGCAGGGGGCTGAAGGGCGCCAGGACCCGCCCACTTCCGCTTTGGGGGCCAGCAACAGTTGCCAGGGCAACCCTGGGCATGGCAGGGGGCTTAAGGGGGCCTGGACCCGCCCACTTCCGCTTTGGGGGCAAGCAACAGTTGCCAGGGCAACCCTGGGCAAGGCAGGGGGCTTATATGGGGCCTAAACCCGCCCACTTCCGCTTTGGGGGCCAGCAACAGTTGCCAGGGCAACCCTGGGCATGGCAGGGGGCTGAAGGGCGCCAGGACCCGCCCACTTCCGCTTTGGGGGCCAGCAACAGTTGCCAGGGCAACAATGGGCAAGGCAGGGGGCTTAAGGGGGCCTGGACCCGCCCACTTCCGCTTTGGGGGCCAGCAACAGTTGCCAGGGCAAACCTGGGCATGGCAGGGGGCTTAAGGGGGCCAGGACCCGCCCACTTCCGCTTTGGGGGCCAGCAACAGTTGCCAGGGCAACCCTGGGCATGACAGGGGGCTTAAGGGGGCCTGGACCCGCCCACTTCCGCTTTGGGGGCCAGCAACAGTTGCCAGTGCAACATTGGGCATGGCAGGGAGATTAAGGGAGTCAGGACATGCCCACTTCCGCTTTGGGGGCTAGCAACAGTTGCCAGGACAACCCTGGGCATGGCAGGGGGCTGAAGGGCGCCAGGACCCGCCCACTTCCGCTTTGGGGGCCAGCAACAGTTGCCAGGGCAACCCTGGGCATGGCAGGGGGCTTAAGGGAGTCAGGACCCGCCCACTTCCGTTTTGGGGGCCAGCAACAGTTGCCAGGGCAACCCTGGGCAAGGAAGGGGGCTTAAGGGGGCCTGGATCCGCCCACTTCCGATCTGGGGGCCAGCAACAGTTGCCAGGGCAACCCTGGGCATGGCAGGGGGCTTAAGGGCGCCTGGACCCGCCCACTTCCGCTTTGGGGGCCAGCAACAGTTGCCAAGGCCACCCTGGGCAAGGCAGGGGGCTTAAGGGGGCCTGGACCAACCCACTTCCGCTTTGGGGGCCAGCAACAGTTGCCAGGGCAACCCTGGGCAAGGCAGGGGGCTAGTGGGCGCCAGGACCCGCCCATTTCCGCTTTGGGGGCTAGCGACAGTTGCCAGGGCAACCCTGGGCATGGCAGGGGGCTTAAGGGCGCCAGTACCCGCCCAGTTCCGCTTTGGGGGCCAGCAACAGTTGCCAGGTCAACCCTGGGCATGGCAGGGGGCTTAAGGGGGCCTGGACCCGCCCACTTCCGCTTTGGGGGCCAGCAACAGTTGCCAGGGCAACACTGGGCATGGCAGGGGGCTTAAGGGGGCCTGAACCCGCCCACTTCCGCTTTGGGGGCCAGCAACAGTTGCCAGGGCAACCCTGGGCATGGCAGGGGGCTGAAGGGGCGCCAGGACCCGCCCACTTCCGCTTTGGGGGACAGCAACAGTTGCCAGGGCAACCCTGGGCATGGCAGGGGGCTTAAGGGGGCCTGGACCCGGCCACTTCCGCTTTGGGGGCCAGCAACAGTTGCCAGGGCAACCCTGGGCATGGCAGGGGGCTTAAGAGGGCCTGGACCCGCCCACTTCCGCTTTGGGGGCCAGCAACAGTTGCCAGGGCAAACCTGGGCATGGCAGGGGGCTTAAGGGGGCCTGGACCTGTCCACTTCCGCTTTGGGGGCCAGCAACATTTGCCAGGGCAACCCTGGGCATGGCAGGGGGCTTAAGGGGCCTGGACCCGCCCACTTCCGCTTTGAGTGCCAGCAACAGTTGCCAGGGAAACCCTGGGCATGGCAGAGGGCTTAAAGGGGCCTGGACCCGCCCACTTCCGCTTTGGGGGCCAGCAACAGTTGCCAGGGCTACCCTGGGCATGGCAGGGGGCTTAAAGGCGCCAGGACCCGCCCAGTTCCGCTTTGGGGGCCAGCAACAGTTGCCAGGGCAACCCTGGGCAAGGCAGGGGGCAGAAAAGGGCCTGGACCCGCCCACTTCCGCTTTGGGGGCCAGCAACAGTTGCCAGGGCAAACCTGGGCATGGCAGGGGGCTTAAGGGGGCCAGGACCCGCCCACTTCCGCTTTGGGGGCCAGCAACAGTTGCCAGGGCAACATTGGGCATGGCAGGGGGCTTAAGGGCGCCAGTACCCGCCCAGTTCCGCTTTGGGGGCCAGCAACAGTTGCCAGGGCAACCCTGGGCAAGGCAGGGGGCAGAAAAGGGCCTGGACCCGCCCACTTCCGCTTTGGGGGCCAGCAACAGTTGCCAGGGCAAACCTGGGCATGGCAGGGGGCTTAAGGGGGCCAGGACCCGCCCACTTCCGCTTTGGGGGCCAGCAACAGTTGCCAGGGCAACATTGGGCATGGCAGGGGCTTAAGGGCGCCAGGAGCCGCCCACTTCCGCTTTGGGGGCCAGCAACAGTTCCCAGGGCAACCCTGGGCATGGCAGGGGGCTTAAGGGGGCCTGGACCTGTCCACTTCCGCTTTGGGGGCAATCAACATTTGCCAGGGCAACCTGGCATGGCAGGGGGCTTAAGGGGGCCTGGACCCGCCCACTTCCGTTTTGGGGGGCCAGCAATAGTTCCCAGGGCAACCCTGGGCATGGCAGGGGGCTTAAGGTAGTCAGGACCCGCCCACTACCGCTTTGGGGGCCAGCAACAGTTGCCAGGGCAACCCTGGGCATGGCAGGGGGCTTAAGGGGGCCTGGACCCGCCCTCTTCCGCTTTGGTGGCAAGCAACAGTTGCCAGGGCAACCCTGGGCAAGGCAGGGGGCTTAAGGGGGCCTGAACCCGCCCACTTCCGCTTTGGGGGCCAGCAACAGTTGCCAGGGCAACCCTGGGCATGGCAGGGGGCTGAAGGGCGCCAGGACCCGCCCACTTCCGCTTTGGGGGCCAGCAACAGTTGCCAGGGCAACAATGGGCAAGGCAGGGGGCTTAAGGGGGCCTGGAACCGCCCACTTCCGCTTTGGGGGCCAGCAACAGTTGCCAGGTCAACCTGGGCATGGCAGGGGGCTTAAGGGGGCCTGGACCCGCCCACTTCCGATTTGGGGGCCAGCAACAGTTGCCAGGGCAACCCTGGGCATGGCAGGGAGCTTAAGGGGGCCTGGACCCGCCCACTTCCGCTTTGGGGGCCAGCAACAGTTGCCAGGGCAAACCTGGGCATGGCAGGGGCTTAAGGGGGCCAGAACCCGCCCACTTCCGCTTTGGGGGCCAGCAACAGTTGCCAGGGCAACATTGGGCATGGCAGGGGGCTTAAGGGCGCCAGGACCCGCCCACTTCCGCTTTGGGGGCCAGCAACAGTTGCCAGGGCAACCCTGGGCATGGCAGGGGGCTTAAGGGGGCCTGGACCCGCCCACTTCCGCTTTGGGGGCAAGCAACAGTTGCCAGGGCAACCCTGGGCAAGGCAGGGGGCTTAAGGGGGCCAGGACCCGCCCACTTCCCCTTTGGGGGCCAGCAACAGTTGCCAGGGCAACCCTGGGCATGGCAGGGGGCTTAATGGGGCCTGGACCCGCCCTCTTCCGCTTTGGGGGCCAGCAACAGTTGCCAAGGCAACCCTGGGCATGGCAGGGGGCCTAAACCCGCCCACTTCCGCTTTGGGGGCCAGCAACAGTTGCCAGGGCAACCCTGGGCAAGGCAGGGGGCAGAAAAGGGCCTGGACCCGCCCACTTCCGCTTTGGGGGCCAGCAACAGTTGCCAGGGCAACCCTGGGCATGGCAGGGGCTTAAGGGGGCCTGGACCCGCCCACTTCCGCTTTGGGGGCAAGCAACAGTTGCCAGGGCAACCCTGGGCAAGGCAGGGGGCTTATATGGGGCCTGAACCCGCCCACTTCCGCTTTGGGTGCCAGCAACAGTTGACACGTCAACCCTGGGCATGGCAGGGGGCTAAAGGGGGCCTGGACCCGCCCACTTCCGCATTGGGTGCCAGCAACAGTTGCCAGGGCAACCCTGGGCAAGGCAGGGGGCTTAAGGGGGCCTGGACCCGCACACTTCCGCTTTGGGGGCCAGCAACAGTTGCCAGGGCAACCCTGGGCATGGCAGGGGGCTGAAGGGCGCCAGGACCCGCCCACTTCCGCTTTGGGGGCCAGCAACAGTTGCCAGGGCAACAATGGGCAAGGCAGGGGGCTTAAGGGGGCCTGGACCCGCCCACTTCCGCTTTGGGGGCCAGCAACAGTTGCCAGGGCAAACCTGGGCATGGCAGGGGGCTTAAGGGGGCCAGGACCCGCCCACTTCCGCTTTGGGGGCCAGCAACAGTTGCCAGGGCAACCCTGGGCATGACAGGGGGCTTAAGGGGGCCTGGACCCGCCCACTTCCGCTTTGGGGGCCAGCAACAGTTGCCAGTGCAACATTGGGCATGGCAGGGGGATTAAGGGAGTCAGGACATGCCCACTTCCGCTTTGGGGGCTAGCAACAGTTGACAGGACAACCCTGGGCATGGCAGGGGGCTGAAGGGCGCCAGGACCCGCCCACTTCCGCTTTGGGGGCCAGCAACAGTTGCCAGGGCAACCCTGGGCATGGCAGGGAGCTTAAGGGGGCCTGGACCCGCCCACTTCCGCTTTGGGGGCCAGCAACAGTTGCCAGGGCAAACCTGGGCATGGCAGGGGGCTTAAGGGGCCAGAACCCGCCCACTTCCGCTTTGGGGGCCAGCAACAGTTGCCAGGGCAACATTGGGCATGGCAGGGGGCTTAAGGGGGCCTGGACCCGCCCACTTCCGCTTTGGGGGCAAGCAACAGTTGCCAGGGAAACCCTGGGCAAGGCAGGGGGCTTAAGGGGGCCAGGAACCGCCCACTTCCGCTTTGGGGGCCAGCAACAGTTGCCAGGGCAACCCTGGGCATGGCAGGGGGCTTAAGGGGGCCTGGACCCGCCCTCTTCCGCTTTGGGGGCCAGCAACAGTTGCCAGGGCAACCCTGGGCATGGCAGGGGGCTTAAGGGGGCCTGGACCCGCCCACTTCCGCTTTGGGGGCAAGCAACAGTTGCCAGGGCAACCCTGGGCAAGGCAGGGGGCTTATATGGGGCCTAAACCCGCCCACTTCCGCTTTTGGGGCCAGCAACAGTTGCCAGGTCAACCCTGGGCATGGCAGGGGGCTTAAGGGGGCCTGGACCCGCCCACTTCCGCTTAGAGGGCCAGCAACAGTTGCCAGGGCAACCCTGGGCAAGGCAGGGGGCTTAAAGGGGCCTGGACCAACCCACTTCCGCTTTGGGGGCCAACAACAGTTGCCAGGGCAACCCTGGGGAAGGCAGGGGGCTTAAGGGCGCCAGGACCCGCCCACTTCCGCTTTGGGGGCCAGCAACAGTTGCCAGGGCAACCCTGGGCATGGCAGGGGGCATAAGGTAGTCAGGACCCGCCCACTTCGCTTTGGGGGCCTGCAACAGTTCCCAGGGCAACCCTGGGCATGGCAGGGGGCTTAAGGGCGCCTGGACCCGCCCACTTCCGCTTTGGGGGCCAGCAACAGTTGCCAAGGCAACCCTGGGCAAGGCAGGGGGCTGAAGGGGGCCTGGACCCGCCCTCTTCCGCTTTGGGGGCCAGCAACAGTTGCCAAGGCAACCCTGGGCATGGCAGGGGGCTTAAGGGGGCCTAAACCCGCCCACTTCCGCTTTGGGGGCCAGCAACAGTTGCCAGGGCAACCCTGGGCATGGCAGGGGGCTTAAGGGGGCCTGGACCCGCCCACTTCCGCTTTGGGGGCAAGCAACAGTTGCCAGGGCAACCCTGGGCAAGGCAGGGGGCTTATATGGGGCCTAAACCCGCCCACTTCCGCTTTGGGGGCCAGCAACAGTTGCCAGGGCAACCCCTGGGCATGGCAGGGGGCTGAAGGGCGCCAGGACCCGCCCACTTCCGCTTTGGGGGCCAGCAACAGTTGCCAGGGCAACAATGGGCAAGGCAGGGGGCTTAAGGGGGCCTGGACCCGCCCACTTCCGCTTTGGGGGCCAGCAACAGTTGCCAGGGCAAACCTGGGCATGGCAGGGGGCTTAAGGGGGCCAGGACCCGCCCACTTCCGCTTTGGGGGCCAGCAACAGTTGCCAGGGCAACCCTGGGCATGACAGGGGGCTTAAGGGGGCCTGGACCCGCCCACTTCCGCTTTGGGGGCCAGCAACAGTTGCCAGTGCAACATTGGGCATGGCAGGGAGATTAAGGGAGTCAGGACATGCCCACTTCCGCTTTGGGGGCTAGCAACAGTTGCCAGGACAACCCTGGGCATGGCAGGGGCTGAAGGGCGCCAGGACCCGCCCACTTCCGCTTTGGGGGCCAGCAACAGTTGCCAGGGCAACCCTGGGCATGGCAGGGGGCTTAAGGGAGTCAGGACCCGCCTACTTCCGTTTTGGGGGCCAGCAACAGTTGCCAGGGCAACCCTGGGCAAGGAAGGGGGCTTAAGGGGGCCTGGATCCGCCCACTTCCGATCTGGGGGCCAGCAACAGTTGCCAGGGCAACCCTGGGCATGGCAGGGGGTTAAGGGCGCCTGGACCCGCCCACTTCCGCTTTGGGGGCCAGCAACAGTTGCCAAGGCCACCCTGGGCAAGGCAGGGGGCTTAAGGGGGCCTGGACCAACCCACTTCCGCTTTGGGGGCCAGCAACAGTTGCCAGGGCAACCCTGGGCAAGGCAGGGGGCTAGTGGGCGCCAGGACCCGCCCACTTCCGCTTTGGGGGCTAGCGACAGTTGCCAGGGCAACCCTGGGCATGGCAGGGGGCTTAAGGGAGTCAGGACCCGCCCACTTCCGTTTTGGGGGCCAGCAACAGTTGCCAGGGCAACCCTGGGCAAGGCAGGGGGCTTAAGGGGGCCTGGACCCGCCCACTTCCGCTTTGGGGGCCAGCAACAGTTGCCAGGGCAACCCTGGGCATGGCAGGGGGCTTAAGGGCGCCTGGACCCGCCCACTTCCGCTTTGGGGGCCAGCAACAGTTGCCAAGGCAACCCTGGGCAAGGCAGGGGGCTTAAGGGGGCCTGGACCCGCCCACTTCCGCTTTGGGGGCCAGCAACAGTTGCCAGGGCAACATTGGGCATGGCAGGGGGCTTAAGGGGGCCTGGACCCGCCCACTTCCGCTTTGGGGGCCAGCAACAGTTGCCAGGGCAACCCTGGACATGGCAGGGGGCTTAAGGGGGCCTGGACCCGCACACTTCCGCTTTGGGGGCCAGCAATAGTTGCCAGGGCAACCCTGGGCATGGCAGGGGGCTTAAGGGCGCCAGGACCCGCCCACTTCCGCTTTGGAGGCAAGCAACAGTTGCCAGGGCAACCCTGGGCAAGGCAGGGGGCTAGAGGGCGCCAGGACCCGCCCACTACCGCTTTGGGGGCTAGCAACAGTTGCCAGGGCAACCCTGGGCATGGCAGGGGGCTTAAAGGGAGTCAGGACCCGCCCACTTCCGTTTTGGGGGCCAGCAACAGTTGCCAGGGCAACCCTGGGCAAGGCAGGGGGCTTAAGGGGGCCTGGACCCGCCCACTTCCGCTTTGGGGGCCAGCAACAGTTGCCAGGGCAACCCTGGGCATGGCAGGGGGCTTAAGGGCGCCTGGACCCGCCCACTTCCGCTTTGGGGCCAGCAACAGTTGCCAAGGCAACCCTGGGCAAGGCAGGGGGCTTAAGGGGGCCTGGACCCGGCCACTTCCGCTTTGGGCGCCAGCAACAGTTGCCAGGGCAACATTGGGCATGGCAGGGGCTTAAGGGGGCCTGGACCCGCCCACTTCCGCTTTGGGGGCCAGCAACAGTTGCCAGGGCAACCCTGGACATGGCAGGGGGCTTAAGGGGGCCTGGACCCGCACACTTCCGCTTTGGGGGCCAGCAACAGTTGCCAGGGCAACCCTGGGCATGGCAGGGGGCTTAAGGGCGCCAGGACCCGCCCACTTCCGCTTTGGGGGCCAGCAACAGTTACCAGGGCAACCCTGGGCATGGCAGGGGGCTTAAGGGGGCCTGGACCCGCCCTCTTCCGCTTTGGGGGCAAGCAACAGTTGCCAGGGCAACCCTGGGCAAGGCAGGGGGCTTAAGGGGGCCTGAACCCGCCCACTTCCGCTTTGGGGGCCAGCAACAGTTGCCAGGGCAACCCTGGGCATGGCAGGGGGCTGAAGGGCGCCAGGACCCGCCCACTTCCGCTTTGGGGGCCAGCAACAGTTGCCAGGGCAACATTGGGCAAGGCAGGGGGCTTAAGGGGGCCAGGACCCGCCCACTTCCGCTTTGGGGGCCAGCAACAGTTGCCAGGGCAACCCTGGGCATGGCAGGGGGCTTAAGGGGGCCTGGACCCGCCCACTTCCGCTTTGGGGCAAGCAACAGTTGCCAGGGCAACCCTGGGCAAGGCAGGGGGCTTAAGGGGGCCAGGACCCGCCCACTTCCCCTTTGGGGGCCAGCAACAGTTGCCAGGGCAACCCTGGGCATGGCAGGGGGCTTAAGGGGGCCTGGACCCGCCCTCTTCCGCTTTGGGGGCCAGCAACAGTTGCCAAGGCAACCCTGGGCATGGCAGGGGGCCTAAACCCGCCCACTTCCGCTTTGGGGGCCAGCAACAGTTGCCAGGGCAACCCTGGGCAAGGCAGGGGGCAGAAAAGGGCCTGGACCCGCCCACTTCCGCTTTGGGGGCCAGCAACAGTTGCCAGGGCAACCCTGGGCATGGCAGGGGGCTTAAGGGGGCCTGGACCCGCCCACTTCCGCTTTGGGGGCAAGCAACAGTTGCCAGGCCAACCCTGGGCAAGGCAGGGGGCTTATATGGGGCCTGACCCGCCCACTTCCGCTTTGGGTGCCAGCAACAGTTGACACGTCAACCCTGGGCATGGCAGGGGGCTAAAGGGGGCCTGGACCCGCCCACTTCCGCATTGGGTGCCAGCAACAGTTGCCAGGGCAACCCTGGGCAAGGCAGGGGGCTTAAGGGGGCCTGGACCCGCACACTTCCGCTTTGGGGGCCAGCAACAGTTGCCAGGGCAACCCTGGGCATGGCAGGGGGCTGAAGGGCGCCAGGACCCGCCCACTTCCGCTTTGGGGGCCAGCAACAGTTGCCAGGGCAACAATGGGCAAGGCAGGGGGCTTAAGGGGGCCTGGACCCGCCCACTTCCGCTTTGGGGGCCAGCAACAGTTGCCAGGGCAAACCTAGGCATGGCAGGGGGCTTAAGGGGGCCAGGACCCGCCCACTTCCGCTTTGGGGGCCAGCAACAGTTGCCAGGGCAACCCTGGGCATGACAGGGGGCTTAAGGGGGCCTGGACCCGCCCACTTCCGCTTTGGGGGCCAGCAACAGTTGCCAGTGCAACATTGGGCATGGCAGGGGGATTAAGGGAGTCAGGACATGCCCACTTCCGCTTTGGGGGCTAGCAACAGTTGACAGGACAACCCTGGGCATGGCAGGGGGCTGAAGGGCGCCAGGACCCGCCCACTTCCGCTTTGGGGGCCAACAACAGTTGCCAGGGCAACCCTGGGCATGGCAGGGAGCTTAAGGGGGCCTGGACCCGCCCACTTCCGCTTTGGGGGCCAGCAACAGTTGCCAGGGCAAACCTGGGCATGGCAGGGGGCTTAAGGGGGCCAGAACCCGCCCACTTCCGCTTTGGGGGCCAGCAACAGTTGCCAGGGCAACATTGGGCATGGCAGGGGGCTTAAGGGGGCCTGGACCCGCCCACTTCCGCTTTGGGGGCAAGCAACAGTTGCCAGGGAAACCCTGGGCAAGGCAGGGGGCTTAAGGGGGCCAGGAACCGCCCACTTCCGCTTTGGGGGCCAGCAACAGTTGCCAGGGCAACCCTGGGCATGGCAGGGGGCTTAAGGGGGCCTGGACCCGCCCTCTTCCGCTTTGGGGGCCAGCAACAGTTGCCAGGGCAACCCTGGGCATGGCAGGGGGCTTAAGGGGGCCTGGACCCGCCCACTTCCGCTTTGGGGGCAAGCAACAGTTGCCAGGGCAACCCTGGGCAAGGCAGGGGGCTTATATGGGGCCTAAACCCGCCCACTTCCGCTTTTGGGGCCAGCAACAGTTGCCAGGTCAACCCTGGGCATGGCAGGGGGCTTAAGGGGGCCTGGACCCGCCCACTTCCGCTTAGAGGGCCAGCAACAGTTGCCAGGGCAACCCTGGGCAAGGCAGGGGGCTTAAAGGGGCCTGGACCAACCCACTTCCGCTTTGGGGGCCAACAACAGTTGCCAGGGCAACCCTGGGGAAGGCAGGGGGCTTAAGGGCGCCAGGACCCGCCCACTTCCGCTTTGGGGGCCAGCAACAGTTGCCAGGGCAACCCTGGGCATGGCAGGGGGCTTAAGGTAGTCAGGACCCGCCCACTTCCGCTTTGGGGGCCTGCAACAGTTCCCAGGGCAACCCTGGGCATGGCAGGGGGCTTAAGGGCGCCTGGACCCGCCCACTTCCGCTTTGGGGGCCAGCAACAGTTGCCAAGGCAACCCTGGGCAAGGCAGGGGGCTGAAGGGGGCCTGGACCCGCCCTCTTCCGCTTTGGGGGCCAGCAACAGTTGCCAAGGCAACCCTGGGCATGTCAGGGGGCTTAAGGGGGCCTAAACCCGCCCACTTCCGCTTTGGGGGCCAGCAACAGTTGCCAGGGCAACCCTGGGCATGGCAGGGGGCTTAAGGGGGCCTGGACCCGCCCACTTCCGCTTTGGGGGCAAGCAACAGTTGCCAGGGCAACCCTGGGCAAGGCAGGGGGCTTATATGGGGCCTAAACCCGCCCACTTCCGCTTTGGGGGCCAGCAACAGTTGCCAGGGCAACCCTGGGCATGGCAGGGGGCTGAAGGGCGCCAGGACCCGCCCACTTCCGCTTTGGGGGCCAGCAACAGTTGCCAGGGCAACAATGGGCAAGGCAGGGGGCTTAAGGGGGCCTGGACCCGCCCACTTCCGCTTTGGGGGCCAGCAACAGTTGCCAGGGCAAACCTGGGCATGGCAGGGGCTTAAGGGGGCCAGGACCCGCCCACTTCCGCTTTGGGGGCCAGCAACAGTTGCCAGGGCAACCCTGGGCATGACAGGGGGCTTAAGGGGGCCTGGACCCGCCCACTTCCGCTTTGGGGCCAGCAACAGTTGCCAGTGCAACATTGGGCATGGCAGGGAGATTAAGGGAGTCAGGACATGCCCACTTCCGCTTTGGGGGCTAGCAACAGTTGCCAGGACAACCCTGGGCATGGCAGGGGGCTGAAGGGCGCCAGGACCCGCCCACTTCCGCTTTGGGGGCCAGCAACAGTTGCCAGGGCAACCCTGGGCATGGCAGGGGGCTTAAGGGAGTCAGGACCCGCCCACTTCCGTTTTGGGGGCCAGCAACAGTTGCCAGGGCAACCCTGGGCAAGGAAGGGGGCTTAAGGGGGCCTGGATCCGCCCACTTCCGATCTGGGGGCCAGCAACAGTTGCCAGGGCAACCCTGGGCATGGCAGGGGGCTTAAGGGCGCCTGGACCCGCCCACTTCCGCTTTGGGGGCCAGCAACAGTTGCCAAGGCCACCCTGGGCAAGGCAGGGGCTTAAGGGGGCCTGGACCAACCCACTTCCGCTTTGGGGGCCAGCAACAGTTGCCAGGGCAACCCTGGGCAAGGCAGGGGGCTAGTGGGCGCCAGGACCCGCCCACTTCCGCTTTGGGGGCTAGCGACAGTTGCCAGGGCAACCCTGGGCATGGCAGGGGGCTTAAGGGAGTCAGGACCCGCCCACTTCCGTTTTGGGGGCCAGCAACAGTTGCCAGGGCAACCCTGGGCAAGGCAGGGGGCTTAAGGGGGCCTGGACCCGCCCACTTCCGCTTTGGGGGCCAGCAACAGTTGCCAGGGCAACCCTGGGCATGGCAGGGGGCTTAAGGGCGCCTGGACCCGCCCACTTCCGCTTTGGGGGCCAGCAACAGTTGCCAAGGCAACCCTGGGCAAGGCAGGGGGCTTAAGGGGGCCTGGACCCGCCCACTTCCGCTTTGGGGGCCAGCAACAGTTGCCAGGGCAACATTGGGCATGGCAGGGGCTTAAGGGGGCCTGGACCCGCCCACTTCCGCTTTGGGGGCCAGCAACAGTTGCCAGGGCAACCCTGGACATGGCAGGGGGCTTAAGGGGGCCTGGACCCGCACACTTCCGCTTTGGGGGCCAGCAATAGTTGCCAGGGCAACCCTGGGCATGGCAGGGGGCTTAAGGGCGCCAGGACCCGCCCACTTCCGCTTTGGAGGCAAGCAACAGTTGCCAGGGCAACCCTGGGCAAGGCAGGGGGCTAGAGGGCGCCAGGACCCGCCCACTACCGCTTTGGGGGCTAGCAACAGTTGCCAGGGCAACCTGGGCATGGCAGGGGGCTTAAGGGAGTCAGGACCCGCCCACTTCCGTTTTGGGGGCCAGCAACAGTTGCCAGGGCAACCCTGGGCAAGGCAGGGGGCTTAAGGGGGCCTGGACCCGCCCACTTCCGCTTTGGGGGCCAGCAACAGTTGCCAGGGCAACCCTGGGCATGGCAGGGGGCTTAAGGGCGCCTGGACCCGCCCACTTCCCGCTTTGGGGGCCAGCAACAGTTGCCAAGGCAACCCTGGGCAAGGCAGGGGGCTTAAGGGGGCCTGGACCCGGCCACTTCCGCTTTGGGGGCCAGCAACAGTTGCCAGGGCAACATTGGGCATGGCAGGGGCTTAAGGGGGCCTGGACCCGCCCACTTCCGCTTTGGGGGCCAGCAACAGTTGCCAGGGCAACCCTGGACATGGCAGGGGGCTTAAGGGGGCCTGGACCCGCACACTTCCGCTTTGGGGGCCAGCAACAGTTGCCAGGGCAACCCTGGGCATGGCAGGGGGCTTAAGGGCGCCAGGACCCGCCCACTTCCGCTTTGGGGGCCAGCAACAGTTACCAGGGCAACCCTGGGCATGGCAGGGGGCTTAAGGGGGCCTGGACCCGCCCTCTTCCGCTTTGGGGGCAAGCAACAGTTGCCAGGGCAACCCTGGGCAAGGCAGGGGGCTTAAGGGGGCCTGAACCCGCCCACTTCCGCTTTGGGGGCCAGCAACAGTTGCCAGGGCAACATTGGGCAAGGCAGGGGGCTTAAGGGGGCCTGGACCCGCCCTCTTCCGCTTTGGGGGCAAGCAACAGTTGCCAGGGCAACCCTGGGCATGGCAGGGGCTGAAGGGCGCCAGGACCCGCCCACTTCCGCTTTGGGGGCCAGCAACAGTTGCCAGGGCAACATTGGGCAAGGCAGGGGGCTTAAGGGGGCCTGGACCCGCCCACTTCCGCTTTGGGGGCCAGCAACAGTTGCCAGGGCAACCCTTGGCATGGCAGGGAGCTTAAGGGGGCCTGGACCCGCCCACTTCCGCTTTGGGGGCCAGCAACAGTTGCCAGGGCAAACCTGGGCATGGCAGGGGGCTTAAGGGGGCCAGGACCCGCCCACTTCCGCTTTGGGGGCCAGCAACAGTTGCCAGGGCAACATTGGGCATGGCAGGGGGCTTAAGGGCGCCAGTACCCGCCCAGTTCCGCTTTGGGGGCCAGCAACAGTTGCCAGGTCAACCCTGGGCATGGCAGGGGGCTTAAGGGGGCCTGGACCCGCCCACTTCCGCTTTGGGGGCCAGCAACAGTTGCCAGGGCAACACTGGGCATGGCAGGGGGCTTAAGGGGGCCTGAACCCGCCCACTTCCGCTTTGGGGGCCAGCAACAGTTGCCAGGGCAACCCTGGGCATGGCAGGGGGCTGAAGGGCGCCAGGACCCGCCCACTTCCGCTTTGGGGGACAGCAACAGTTGCCAGGGCAACCCTGGGCATGGCAGGGGGCTTAAGGGGGCCTGGACCCGGCCACTTCCGCTTTGGGGGCCAGCAACAGTTGCCAGGGCAACCCTGGGCATGGCAGGGGGCTTAAGAGGGCCTGGACCCGCCCACTTCCGCTTTGGGGGCCAGCAACAGTTGCCAGGGCAAACCTGGGCATGGCAGGGGGCTTAAGGGGGCCTGGACCTGTCCACTTCCGCTTTGGGGGCCAGCAACATTTGCCAGGGCAACCCTGGGCATGGCAGGGGGCTTAAGGGGGCCTGGACCCGCCCACTTCCGCTTTGAGTGCCAGCAACAGTTGCCAGGGAAACCCTGGGCATGGCAGAGGGCTTAAAGGGGCCTGGACCCGCCCACTTCCGCTTTGGGGGCCAGCAACAGTTGCCAGGGCTACCCTGGGCATGGCAGGGGGCTTAAAGGCGCCAGGACCCGCCCAGTTCCGCTTTGGGGGCCAGCAACAGTTGCCAGGGCAACCCTGGGCAAGGCAGGGGGCAGAAAAGGGCCTGGACCCGCCCACTTCCGCTTTGGGGGCCAGCAACAGTTGCCAGGGCAAACCTGGGCATGGCAGGGGGCTTAAGGGGGCCAGGACCCGCCCACTTCCGCTTTGGGGGCCAGCAACAGTTGCCAGGGCAACATTGGGCATGGCAGGGGGCTTAAGGGCGCCAGTACCCGCCAGTTCCGCTTTGGGGGCCAGCAACAGTTGCCAGGGCAACCCTGGGCAAGGCAGGGGGCAGAAAAGGGCCTGACCCGCCCACTTCCGCTTTGGGGGCCAGCAACAGTTGCCAGGGCAAACCTGGGCATGGCAGGGGGCTTAAGGGGGCCAGGACCCGCCCACGTCCGCTTTGGGGGCCAGCAACAGTTGCCAGGGCAACATTGGGCATGGCAGGGGGCTTAAGGGCGCCAGGAGCCGCCCACTTCCGCTTTGGGGGCCAGCAACAGTTCCCAGGGCAACCCTGGGCATGGCAGGGGGCTTAAGGGGGCCTGGACCTGTCCACTTCCGCTTTGGGGGCAATCAACATTTGCCAGGGCAACCCTGGGCATGGCAGGGGGCTTAAGGGGGCCTGGACCCGCCCACTTCCGTTTTGGGGGCCAGCAATAGTTCCCAGGGCAACCCTGGGCATGGCAGGGGGCTTAGGTAGTCAGGACCCGCCCACTACCGCTTTGGGGGCCAGCAACAGTTGCCAGGGCAACCCTGGGCATGGCAGGGGGCTTAAGGGGGCCTGGACCCGCCCTCTTCCGCTTTGGTGGCAAGCAACAGTTGCCAGGGCAACCCTGGGCAAGGCAGGGGGCTTAAGGGGGCCTGAACCCGCCCACTTCCGCTTTGGGGGCCAGCAACAGTTGCCAGGGCAACCCTGGGCATGGCAGGGGGCTGAAGGGCGCCAGGACCCGCCCACTTCCGCTTTGGGGGCCAGCAACAGTTGCCAGGGCAACAATGGGCAAGGCAGGGGGCTTAAGGGGGCCTGGAACCGCCCACTTCCGCTTTGGGGGCCAGCAACAGTTGCCAGGTCAACCCTGGGCATGGCAGGGGGCTTAAGGGGGCCTGGACCCGCCCACTTCCGATTTGGGGGCCAGCAACAGTTGCCAGGGCAACCCTGGGCATGGCAGGGAGCTTAAGGGGGCCTGGACCCGCCCACTTCCGCTTTGGGGGCCAGCAACAGTTGCCAGGGCAAACCTGGGCATGGCAGGGGGCTTAAGGGGGCCAGAACCCGCCCACTTCCGCTTTGGGGGCCAGCAACAGTTGCCAGGGCAACATTGGGCATGGCAGGGGGCTTAAGGGCGCCAGGACCCGCCCACTTCCGCTTTGGGGGCCAGCAACAGTTGCCAGGGCAACCCTGGGCATGGCAGGGGGCTTAAGGGGGCCTGGACCCGCCCACTTCCGCTTTGGGGGCAAGCAACAGTTGCCAGGGCAACCCTGGGCAAGGCAGGGGGCTTAAGGGGGCCAGGACCCGCCCACTTCCCCTTTGGGGGCCAGCAACAGTTGCCAGGGCAACCCTGGGCATGGCAGGGGGCTTAAGGGGGCCTGGACCCGCCCTCTTCCGCTTTGGGGGCCAGCAACAGTTGCCAAGGCAACCCTGGGCATGGCAGGGGGCCTAAACCCGCCCACTTCCGCTTTGGGGGCCAGCAACAGTTGCCAGGGCAACCCTGGGCATGGCAGGGGGCTTAAGGGGGCCTGGACCCGCCCACTTCCGCTTTGGGGGCAAGCAACAGTTGCCAGGTCAACCCTGGGCATGGCAGGGGGCTTAAGGGGGCCTGGACCCGCCCACTTCCGCTTAGAGGGCCAGCAACAGTTGCCAGGGCAACCCTGGGCAAGGCAGGGGGCTTAAAGGGGCCTGGACCAACCCACTTCCGCTTTGGGGGCCAACAACAGTTGCCAGGGCAACCCTGGGGAAGGCAGGGGGCTTAAGGGCGCCAGGACCCGCCCACTTCCGCTTTGGGGGCCAGCAACAGTTGCCAGGGCAACCCTGGGCATGGCAGGTGGCTTAAGGTAGTCAGGACCCGCCCACTTCCGCTTTGGGGCCTGCAACAGTTCCCAGGGCAACCCTGGGCATGGCAGGGGGCTTAAGGGCGCCTGGACCCGCCCACTTCCGCTTTGGGGGCCAGCAACAGTTGCCAAGGCAACCCTGGGCAAGGCAGGGGGCTGAAGGGGGCCTGGACCCGCCCTCTTCCGCTTTGGGGGCCAGCAACAGTTGCCAAGGCAACCCTGGGCATGGCAGGGGGCTTAAGGGGGCCTAAACCCGGCCACTTCCGCTTTGGGGGCCAGCAAACAGTTGCCAGGGCAACCCTGGGCATGGCAGGGGGCTTAAGGGGGCCTGGACCCGCCCACTTCCGCTTTGGGGGCCAGCAACAGTTGCCAGTGCAACATTGGGCATGGCAGGGGGATTAAGGGAGTCAGGACATGCCCACTTCCGCTTTGGGGGCTAGCAACAGTTGCCAGGACAACCCTGGGCATGGCAGGGGGCTGAAGGGCGCCAGGACCCGCCCACTTCCGCTTTGGGGGCCAGCAACAGTTGCCAGGGCAACCCTGGGCATGGCAGGGGGCTTAAGGGAGTCAGGACCCGCCCACTTCCATTTTGGGGGCCAGCAACAGTTGCCAGGGCAACCCTGGGCAAGGCAGGGGGCTTAAGGGGGCCTGCATCCGCCCACTTCCGCTCTGGGGGCCAGCAACAGTTGCCAGGGCAACCCTGGGCATGGCAGGGGGCTTAAGGGCGCCTGGACCCGCCCACTTCCGCTTTGGGGGCCAGCAACAGTTGCCAAGGCCACCCTGGGCAAGGCAGGGGGCTTAAGGGGGCCTGGACCAACCCACTTCCGCTTTGGGGGCCAGCAACAGTTGCCAGGGCAACCCTGGGCAAGGCAGGGGGCTAGAGGGCGCCAGGACCCGCCCACTACCGCTTTGGGGGCCAGCAACAGTTGCCATGGCAACCCTGGGCATGGCAGGGGGCTTAAGGGAGTCAGGACCCGCCCACTTCCGTTTTGGGGCCAGCAACAGTTGCCAGGGCAACCCTGGGCAAGGCAGGGGCTTAAGGGGGCCTGGACCCGCCCACTTCCGCTTTGGGGGCCAGCAACAGTTGCCAGGGCAACATTGGGCATGGCAGGGGGCTTAAGGGCGCCAGGAGCCGCCCACTTCCGCTTTGGGGGCCAGCAACAGTTCCCAGGGCAACCCTGGGCATGGCAGGGGGCTTAAGGGGGCCTGGACCTGTCCACTTCCGCTTTGGGGGCAATCAACATTTGCCAGGGCAACCCTGGGCATGGCAGGGGGCTTAAGGGGGCCTGGACCCGCCCACTTCCGCTTTGAGTGCCAGCAACAGTTGCCAGGGAAACCTGGGCATGGCAGAGGGCTTAAAGGGGCCTGGACCCGCCCACTTCCGCTTTGGGGGCCAGCAACAGTTGCCAGGGCTACCCTGGGCATGGCAGGGGGCTTAAAGGCGCCAGGACCCGCCCACTTCCGCTTTGGGGGCCAGCAACAGTTGCCAGGGCAACCCTGGGCAAGGCAGGGGGCAGAAAAGGGCCTGGACCCGCCCACTTCCGCTTTGGGGGCCAGCAACAGTTGCCAGGGCAAACCTGGGCATGGCAGGGGGCTTAAGGGGGCCAGGACCCGCCCACTTCCGCTTTGGGGGCCAGCAACAGTTGCCAGGGCAACATTGGGCATGGCAGGGGGCTTAAGGGCGCCAGGAGCCGCCCACTTCCGCTTTGGGGGCCAGCAACAGTTGCCAGGGCAACCCTGGGCATGGCAGGGGGCTTAAGGGAGTCAGGACCCGCCCACTTCCATTTTGGGGGCCAGCAACAGTTGCCAGGGCAACCCTGGGCAAGGCAGGGGGCTTAAGGGGGCCTGCATCCGCCCACTTCCGCTCTGGGGGCCAGCAACAGTTGCCAGGGCAACCCTGGGCATGGCAGGGGGCTTAAGGGCGCCTGGACCCGCCCACTTCCGCTTTGGGGGCCAGCAACAGTTGCCAAGGCCACCCTGGGCAAGGCAGGGGGCTTAAGGGGGCCTGGACCAACCCACTACCGCTTTGGGGGCCAGCAACAGTTGCCATGGCAACCTGGGCATGGCAGGGGGCTTAAGGGAGTCAGGACCCGCCCACTTCCGTTTTGGGGGCCAGCAACAGTTGCCAGGGCAACCCTGGGCAAGGCAGGGGGCTTAAGGGGGCCTGGACCCGCCCACTTCCGCTTTGGGGGCCAGCAACAGTTGCCAGGGCAACATTGGGCATGGCAGGGGCTTAAGGGGGCCTGGACCCGCCCACTTCCGCTTTGGGGGCCAGCAACAGTTGCCAGGGCAACCCTGGACATGGCAGGGGGCTTAAGGGGGCCTGGACCCACACACTTCCGCTTTGGGGGCCAGCAACAGTTGCCAGGGCAACCCTGGGCATGGCAGGGGGCTTAAGGGGGCCTGGACCCGCCCACTTCCGCTTTGAGTGCCAGCAACAGTTGCCAGGGAAACCCTGGGCATGGCAGAGGGCTTAAAGGGGCCTGGACCCGCCCACTTCCGCTTTGGGGGCCAGCAACAGTTGCCAGGGCTACCCTGGGCATGGCAGGGGGCTTAAAGGCGCCAGGACCCGCCCACTTCCGCTTTGGGGGCCAGCAACAGTTGCCAGGGCAACCCTGGGCAAGGCAGGGGGCAGAAAAGGGCCTGGACCCGCCCACTTCCGCTTTGGGGGCCAGCAACAGTTGCCAGGGCAAACCTGGGCATGGCAGGGGGCTTAAGGGGGCCAGGACCCGCCCACTTCCGCTTTGGGGGCCAGCAACAGTTGCCAGGGCAACATTGGGCATGGCAGGGGGCTTAAGGGCGCCAGGAGCCGCCCACTTCCGCTTTGGGGGCCAGCAACAGTTCCCAGGGCAACCCTGGGCATGGCAGGGGGCTTAAGGGGGCCTGGACTGTCCACTTCCGCTTTGGGGGCAATCAACATTTGCCAGGGCAACCCTGGGCATGGCAGGGGGCTTAAGGGGGCCTGGACCCGCCCACTTCCGTTTTGGGGGCCAGCAATAGTTCCCAGGGCAACCCTGGGCATGGCAGGGGGCTTAAGGTAGTCAGGACCCGCCCACTACCGCTTTGGGGGCCAGCAACAGTTGCCAGGGCAACCCTGGGCATGGCAGGGGGCTTAAGGGGGCCTGGACCCGCCCTCTTCCGCTTTGGTGGCAAGCAACAGTTGCCAGGGCAACCCTGGGCAAGGCAGGGGGCTTAAGGGGGCCTGAACCCGCCCACTTCCGCTTTGGGGGCCAGCAACAGTTGCCAGGGCAACCCTGGGCATGGCAGGGGGCTGAAGGGCGCCAGGACCCGCCCACTTCCGCTTTGGGGGCCAGCAACAGTTGCCAGGGCAACAATGGGCAAGGCAGGGGGCTTAAGGGGGCCTGGAACCGCCCACTTCCGCTTTGGGGGCCAGCAACAGTTGCCAGGTCAACCCTGGGCATGGCAGGGGGCTTAAGGGGCCTGGACCCGCCCACTTCCGATTGGGGGCCAGCAACAGTTGCCAGGGCAACCCCTGGGCATGGCAGGGAGCTTAAGGGGCCTGGACCGCCCACCTTCCGCTTTGGGGGCCAGCAACAGTTGCCAGGGCAAACCTGGGCATGGCAGGGGGCTTAAGGGGCCAGAACCGCCCACTTCCGCTTTGGGGGCCAGCAACAGTTGCCAGGGCAACATTGGGCATGGCAGGGGGCTTAAGGGCGCCAGGACCCCGCCCACTTCCGCTTTGGGGGCCAGCAACAGTTGCAGGGCAACCCTGGGCATGGCAGGGGGCTTAAGGGGGCCTGGACCCGCCCACTTCCGCTTTGGGGGCAAGCAACAGTTG